>NW_007109679.1:0-782 GCF_000164805.1 Carlito syrichta
AAACAGGACACCATGCTTATTATGGTCCAGGGACCATACTTAAATATTTTAAAATAGTAACTGATTTCAATTTTCATAAAACCTAAAATAACAATCACAAAGGTAAGAAGAGCTAGCACCTCATCTAAGCAACTTTGGCTTTCCAGGTAAAATCTGCAGTTCTGCTTCCAAACTTTCCCATGGATGGCAGTCCTGAACTGGATGGCAGACCCAAAGTCTCATCACCATCCTCACCTGAAAAGCACCGTGAGAAACACTGGTTAAAAAAACAATTTCTTCACTAAGTCTCTCCGAAACACATTGTTTATTTGCTTCGGTAAGCCTCTAAAGATGTTTTGTGGCTTTACAAGTTCCAAGTTTGAAGTTGAAATTCTTAGGAGGTACATTATGTGCAAGTTTGACATTTAAAATGTATGGGGCTACCATGCTTTTGTTAAAACACTTTATATTACATAAAGGGGGGGAAAGGCAAGACTCTCAAATTTCTACAGGCGCTGGCGCATTTCAGATTTTATAGTTCACATTATTCCTATAGAAGAACGCGCTGATGGCGATGACACTGGAAAGTGAATTCCTTAGGTCGTGGGAGCATAATGACAAACATGAGCGGCCTGCAGCCCTGGGTCATCTCATGAACAAACCTGCTCTGTCAGGTAGGATTTCTGGTTTGCTTGGCCCTGAGAGACTTAAAAGTATGCCTGAAAAGAGACTTTTGAAGGTTCTACAGAGCATTCAATTTTTCTGCTTGTTTTTTCACAAAATTCTTCTTGCAGCAGTCTAAC
>NW_007109680.1:0-1087 GCF_000164805.1 Carlito syrichta
CCTCTCCTAATCTTGTCCATAGAGTTCCTACCTGATTTGCTCACAATAGTGAAATCCACAGGGTGTTCAAGCAGGACTGAATGAAACTGGTCCATGAAAGAGAAGAGAAAGTCTGCATTAGGAATAGAGATACTCTAAGGTCACTTCCAAATCTAATGATTCTATGCCAGCGGGGAGTTTTATTTATCTCTCCTACTTCATGATCTGTTTATCATGGTGGCACCAAAGTTATTTTAAAGGAAGAGTAAATTGTAGAAGGGGAAAAAAGTCTTTTAGATCATTTAGAATCCTCCTCTGGTCTCAGAATAGGAATGAGCCCAGATATTATTACACCACCCAGATATATAATTGTCTGGAGAAACCACAGAATTTAATCAGAGATGACACCAGGAAAACTCACCTCTCCTTAGCAAATGTTCCAAGTTCATTCATGATGAGGTAGTGAGGTGTGGCACACAAAAACAGAACGTGCCCTGAAGCCAGATAGACTTGGTTTGATTAAGCCAATTATTGTATCTTGAGAAAGTGGGCTAGTTTTTCTCAAGCAACAACTTACTATAAAACATAGACTGTCTATAGAGCCTGCAATATGACATCAAATTATCCTTCCCTCACTCCCACCTAGAGGGAACTCCTAACGTTTTCAAGATGTACCATAGAAGAGCTCTCCCAGGACCATGCATGAATTTCATGCTCTGAGGTCCAGCTTGTTTGGTTCAGCTTCAGGACGGAATTTTCTCACTGCACTCATCATCCTGGGGTCAGCTGGTAAGGCCAGTGAGTGGCTGTTAGAGCCCTCTAGCCCTGTGTCTGTTCCTGGCTGCCTAGTCCCTGCCTTCCTCCCCACAGCAGGCAAACACAGGTATGTCAGCACCTGGACACACCTACATTCACACATACATACAATGCTTCATTCTGAAAACAACTTTATTATTTCTCAATTTTTTCAGAAAAACTCCTGGGATGTTTTGGCCAAGATTTCACCACCACAGACGATTTAGAGTTTATGAGCCAGTCACCAGCAAGGGACCACATTATGTCCATAATAAGAAAAGCAGTAGCTGGTAGGGGGAGGGAGAGGAGAGGA
>NW_007109681.1:0-782 GCF_000164805.1 Carlito syrichta
TACCCTCATGGAATCGGAACTGGTATCCAATTCCTGAACAAAACCCGAAAGCCACAGGTCATAAGAGAGAAGATAGACAAGTGGGACCTTATTAAACTGACAAGCTTCTACAAGGCCAAAGAAACCATTAGGAGAGCAGAGAGACAGCCTAAAGACTGGGAAAAAATATTTGCCAATACCAGGTCTGACAAAGGCTTAACATCCTGAATCTACAAGGAACTATAATGTGCTGAAAAGAAAAAAACAAACAACCCCATTGTAAAATGGGCAAATGATATGAGCAGACACTTCACAAAAGAGGACATCCGAGCAGCCAACAAACACATGAAGAAATGTTCAACCTCACTAATCATCAGGGAGATGCAAATCAAAACCACACTGAGATACCAGTTAACTCCAGTCAGAATGGCAATTATCAACAACTCAAAAAATAACAACTGCTGGAGAGGATGTGGTAAAAAGGGAACATTTCTACACTGTTGGTGGGAGTGTAAACTAGTGCAACCTCTGTGGAAAGCAGTGTGGTGATTCCTAAAAGCTCTAAATATCAACCTCCCATATGACCCTGCAATCCCCCTACTGGGAATATATCCTGAAGAACTCAAATCACTCTATAAAAAAGATGCCTGCACATGTATGTTTATTGCCGCATTTTTCACAATAGCAAGAATCTGGAAACTACCATGCTGCCCATCAAAAGAGGACTGGATTTTTAAAATGTGGTACATATACACGATGGAATACTATGCAGCCATAAAAAAGAACAAAATCATGAATTTCAC
>NW_007109682.1:0-871 GCF_000164805.1 Carlito syrichta
CCCTCGACCTGCTGGGCTCCGGCGATCCTTCTGCCTCAGCCTTCCAAGTAGCCGGAATTACAGGTATGCCTACCACGCCCAACTGATTTTTTCATTTATTGTAGAGATGAGGTCTCACTGCCCAGGTGGGTCTCGAACCCGTGGGCTAAGGCAATCCACTCACCTCAGCTTCCCAAAGGTGTGGGATTACAGGCTGAGCCACTGAGCCCGGCTTTAGATTTATTTTTTTATTTTTATTTTTTTGAGTTGGAGTCTCAATCTGTCGCCCAGACTGGAGTGCAGTGGCATGCTCCCGGCCGCAGCCTCAACCTGCTGGATTCCTGCAATCCTTCCGCCTCAGCCTTCCAAGTAGCCAGAACTACAGGCACGCACTACCACGCCTGGCTAATTTTTGATTTATTGTAGAGATGAGGTCTCACCAAGTTGTCCAGGCAGGTCTCGAGCCCGCGGTTTCAGGCAATCCACTCACCTCAGCGTCCCAAGGCACGGGATTACAGGCTTAGTCACTGAGCCCGGCTCTCCTTTAGATTTAATTTGCTCTTTTTTTCTAGTTTCCTGATGTGGAAGCTTATATTATTGTTTTATCTCTCTTTTTTCTAATACATGTATTCAATGCTATAAATGTCCCTCTAAGCACTGCTTTTGTTGCATGTCACACATTTTAATAAATTGTATTTTCTTTTAAATTAAGTTCAAAATATATTTTTAATTTCTCTTGATATCTCCTCATGACCAATGTGTTGTTTAACCTCCAAATATTTAAGAATTTTTCCAGTTTCTTTCGAATTTTGATCTGGAATAATTCCATTATGGTCTGAAAGCAGACATTGTATGATCTTATTTTTCAGATGTGTTAAGGTGTGTTTTATTT
>NW_007109683.1:0-719 GCF_000164805.1 Carlito syrichta
TCCAGAACACTCATTCATTGCAGGCAGGTTTTGTCATTTCTTTATTTTCTTTCAGAATAATTTCATTGATGATAAGAAAAGTATTTTTGAGACTAAAATAGAAAAGAGAGAGAGAGAGAATGCCCAAAGAACTGTTCTTTAGGCCAATTCTGCCCCTTTGCACAAATGTGGTATTCTATATTTTTGTTTGTGTGTTTGTTTCATTTTGCTTTTTTTCAGCTTAAGATGCAGAATGTGCCATGAGATCATTACCATTCTTGTAGAATCTGGTAAAAATTTGGGGGTAAAACAGACCGTGTGGGTGTTAGAGTTTTCCAGGTGATCTTTTCATTCATGTGGTTTTGAACTCTATTTTTGAACTCTATTTTTGAATCTGAACATGGCAGAATGGAGGCCCTGTGCGATGTGAACAGCACAAGGGGAAAGATGCCTGGGTGGGAGACCAGGACTCATGTATGACAGTGGGAACTCTGATCATCAGCGGAATATACTGGATGAATCATTCTTCATTTACTAATTTAAAACTGTTCACCTTTTCCCCAAAGTCATTAACTGTGAAAAAAATGTGGCCTCTGATTTATACTTTATGTTGCTGGTAATTTAGACTTTGGTGGTTTTCCAAAAAAAATTGGGAAATAGTTTTGGCAAACATCTTGTCAAAACGAGAATTTCTAAATGAGATTTGAGGGTCACCACTTTTAAAAGTTCGGTTTTTATTA
>NW_007109684.1:0-899 GCF_000164805.1 Carlito syrichta
GAAGGCTTTTATTCTCAGTGAAGTGTTCTAATGCTTTCAAATATAACTTCCACATTACTTCCCATAATTTCAAAGAAGGCCAATCCTATCAAGCTTTCCCATTTTCCTTTCGTGCTGCTCCTCCCTATTTCCTCAACCACAATGGGTCGAAGGGCCCACTGTCAAGAGATTCGAGCCTGTGTCCTGAATAATTAGCATACATGGGAGTTCAAATGTCGACTGAACTTCTATGGCAGAATAGCATAGAATAATAATACAGACACTTGGACTTGAATATGTTGTATCTTTGGCTCTTGTGCCAGCATGAGCTCCATGGAGCTCTTTCACACCATTACACAGAAGAAGGTGTGAGGTCTAGGAGCTACGCCTGATCCAGTGAAGGCTGCTCTTGAGAGCAGTGCCCACGAAAGGAGGGACCTGGAGCCATACCAGACTGACAGTCAGTCACCCTGGTGTCATGGAGCAAGTTCCGCGGAAGGACCATGACCGGAACGGGAAGCAGGAGGCAGTTAAGGAAGGATGTAGCTTCTGATAACAAATCTCCAATGTGATACGAAATTGGAGTTTGCAGATCGCACACAAATATTACATTAGAAAAGAGAAACGGGCAAGACTCATCTCTCCAATACATCCAAAAATTAGCCGGGCGCGGTAGCACGCGCCTGTATTTAGAGCTACTTAGAAGGCTGAAGTTGAAGGATCGCCGGAGCCCAGCGGGTCGAGGCTGCGGTGGCCGGGAGCGGCCACTGCACTCCAGTGTGGGCGACAGAGTGAGACTCCAGCTCCAAACCATAACAGAAAATAGCCAGGTTCCGTGACTCAGCCTGTAATCCTGCGATTGAGGAGGCTGCGGGGAGAGGACAACCTAAGCCCGCGGGTTCGAGACCCACCTGGGCAAC
>NW_007109685.1:0-1360 GCF_000164805.1 Carlito syrichta
CCCTTCCGCCTCAGTCTTCCAAGTAGCCAGAATTACAGGCATGCGCTACCATGCCCGGCTGATTTTTTTATTTATTGTAGAGGTGAGGTCTCGCTGCCCAGTCGGGTCTCGAACCCATGGGCTCAGGCAATCCACTCACCTCAGCTTCCCAAAGGCACGGGATTACAGGCTGAGCCACCGAGCCCGGCAAGTGTACATTTTTAATCTGAAGAAAATGTTTTTTTAATAGTCTAAATTGGAAACTGAAAGATTATATTTGTCAGAAGTGGATTCAAAATGATTGCATCCTGTGGTAAGTTCTGCTCAGTGATGAGATACCCTGCAGTGTATCTCATGAGAATGTCACATATATTAAACGATAGCAGAACAGCATATCTGTACCTACAATTCACTTTGTCAATTTTTTAAAAATGTGTTTAAAAAATAATTTCTTTCATTTTTATTTTTCATACTTCAAAAAGTATCTGTTGAAATTCTGGGTTGTTTAGTTATCCATAGATATACTGGATTACAGCAGAAGTTATACATCATTCTTATTCATAATCTGACTGAATATTATGTAATGGTAATAAGACACAAATAGTGACAGATTATGTATTTTTACCTTAAGATTTATTATCTCACTTAATCACATTGCCTTGATATATTTTATCTCTTGACATACCCTAATCCAGGGCACAAGCCATGTCTTACCTCTTAGCCTCTCTTCTAACTAGTTTATCTCCTTCCCCCATTCCCTAAAACAGTATCTTCTGAACACAGTGGAGCAATCTTTAAAGCATAATTCAGATTATATCATGCATTTACTCAAAATCCATCAATGGCTTCCCAAATCAGAATAAATGCCACAGACTTTATAAAACTCTGTGTCATCTGCCCATATCCACCCTATTCTAAACTAACAACTATATATCCTTGTTAAAGATTTATCTTATGAATGTAAATCCCTAGATATTGTAGGAACTTGGAACTTTGGGTGGTAAATCATTAAATTTGAGAGTACTGGCCACAGTATCAATGCAATTTTCTTGAACTTTTCCATTGTTATAGCATACAATGAGCATGCATGCAATTGATAGGTAATTATAATATAAAACTCTGAGAGGAAATATATTTGGACTGAATCACTAGCTCACCAATTATTCCAAAAAAAGAGATCACATGATTTATTTATTTCTGTCATTCAAAAGTACCAAATACCTGATTCTGCATTAAACATTAGGAATGGAAACATGATCCTTACCCTTAGAGAATTTACAATTTGCTGAGATACAGACAGGTAAGCTCCATGGCTAGAAATAAAAACAGTACTGTGAGCACAGCACAGAGAAGCATCTGACCTAGTTATGACAAGAGAATC
>NW_007109686.1:0-1250 GCF_000164805.1 Carlito syrichta
ACCATGGCACCATCCATGACCATCCATGGCCACCCATGACCACCTGTATTCTGTCCACCCAGGCAACACCAGAGCTCACTCACTGGACCTACATTCATTGCTAACACTGCAATGTGTCCATTATTTTGGGCCAAAAGTTCATAGAAGCTCTGGAGTTTCTCCTCTTCACTGTTAAACAAAAATGAAAATATGTCACATGTAGAATGATCTGTATCTATATATGATACAGATATACTGTATGCTAAAGCTTTTCAATTTTGCTTATTATAAAGTTAAATTTGCCACCTTGATACAGTTTATTCATCTATAAAATTAAAACTTGAGTTTGTCTGACTTTATATACACACTAGATAAGAAGAGTCTCACATTTGAAGAAAGTACATTTGAGACAACCAGTACATTTGAGACAACCCTGGGTCCCAAGTGACACCCCCTTTCTCCCCATTGATTCTCTGGTGGTCAATAAACTGGCTGAATACTTTTGTAAGCAAAGGAGGCAGCATGTTGCTCCTGCTGTATGCAGTAGGTGTGCCAACCCCACCATCTTGACATCATTTCTGGCATGCATGTTTCAAGGCTGTCAGTCAAGCCCCATATTCTAGGTTTTGTAAAAGAGGAAACCCACAGTGGTTTAACCCATCATGCAAATGTACGTGGGTCCCAAGGCTTAGTATGTATGCATTGGGTATGGCCAAGAAACAGTTGCCATGAAGCCAGAACATGTGAGCCAACTCCTGCCTCCCATCAGCTGCTAACTACACCAGCACATGCATCACCACTATGGCCATGAGAGGGTGGTTAAGGATCAGTGATCGTCTCACAAGCGGGAGACATTCTGACATTATCTCTAGGTTTGAGTTCAGTGGCTCATCTAAGGTCGCTCAGTAGGTGTGTCATAAATTCAGGACTAGAACCTGGCATCTCTTTGGCAGGTCCCATGCTGGGCCAGAGGCAGACAGACATGCTGATCGATGATGTCTCCTTCCTCATACCCTCTCCTCCAAGACCCCATGGAAGTCCCAACTCTCTGCACTCCTGGGGCATCTCAGGGTGTCATAGGGTCATCAGAAGCACACAGCTGTAACCAGCTATACCTTGCCTCCTTCCCTCTTCCTTCCTCTCATCCTATTCTGTCCTTCCCTCCCTCCTTCCTTTCTCCTTTTCCTTTTATTAAATTTATTCACTGAGGTCTCTTGGATTGCCACTATAAAAAATGGGCAATAAACATCCAGGCAGGGTGGCTCATGCCA
>NW_007109687.1:0-1371 GCF_000164805.1 Carlito syrichta
CCAGACTTAAGTGACCTATTTACATGGAGCGTAATATAACTTTGTTTCCTGGGTTGGGTTATTCACTGCTTCCTTCCTGTTCTTGCAGCTCTTTTACACATATGCCTATTTGTTTTCACTGTAAGTACTTGAATCCTGCCCAGAAGGTACCATAATCACCAGGTAACAACAGGTTAAGTATGGTGAAGCAACTTAACAAAATCATGACCAATGGCAGATTTCAAATTCATATATGGCTACAAATCTCCTTCCACAGTGATGCACAGGTACTAAATAAATCAAACCTAAATGATTGCAGGTTCTCACTATTGGGAGCCAACATCTATAGCTACATGGCTGAGGCCTGTAAAGGCCCATCTGGAAGATCGCCTCTGACATAGGATATCAGTTATACCTATAATATTGGCGTGTGATTACTGACCAGTGTGCAAACATGGCAGTAAAACTTATAAGTAAATCTCAATACACCTGATGGAAAGTGCATAGCAGAATTATTTCTCTCTGTCTTTCTAAGTTTTACTTCTTTCTAGATATTTTTTAACTTCTATTTCCTGGTAGACTGGGTAGTCAGTTTTGGAAAGCTATTTCCCCTACGGCTAAGATTAGAAACTAAATTACCATGATAGTTTTGTCACCCTGCCCCTAGCCAGGCAGAACGTTTTCTTTTGTTTCGTTAATTACCGAAACTCTGTCTGCTTCAGCCCATGGCCGCCATCTTGGCAACCCTGCATTTCCTTGTTCAAGAGTGTGACAGCTACTATTTGATTTTTAGAGTAGACTTGTTAGGATAAAATATATACATATACACTCATAATTGCATAAATTTATGCTTGCTGTTTTGTTTCCTTTTGCTACATTATTCAAATATAATAATTACTATACGATTTATAAAAGAATTAATGATGAGGTATTAGCTTAATAGGATATAGCATAGTATTAAAGTCCAATCACTAGATCATATAAAAATTAAAGTTTAGACATATGAAACATATGAATTATAGTAAAGTTTTGTAGTTTAAGAATAAGTTTTAACTCAGTTATAAGGTATTACGTTAAATCATAATAGGTTAATAGTATAACTGACAGTTAAGTCATTTAACTAAACTTATAGATTATAGTATAGTGTTAAGTTGATAATATTAATCGTTAAAAATATTGGGAGTCAGTGAACTTGGACTGAACCTAGAGTTAACTTAGAAAAGTTTTTTGTATTAATCAGGGTTTAGAACAAAGAGTATAATATGAATGATTCATTGAACATTATGGAAAACACTTTGAACGATTTGTATTGAAATTGTGCACCTGTGACCTTAATGTAAGCATGGCAGGCATCATGGAATTTGAATTATTTGCTTGGAAATTGCAGATCTC
>NW_007109688.1:0-1089 GCF_000164805.1 Carlito syrichta
CAGCACAAGTCATTTATCTGGAAGGTGACCTGAGGAAACACCAGTGGAGGAGTGGAACAAAGAGTCAGGGAAAGAAGGAGGCTAAAAAGGACAGGTACTTAAGCAAATTACCATTGTAGGCAACTTGAACTTGGTTCTATAGGGAACACCAGTAGGCAGAAAAGAATTTCTCCACTTCCACCCCACCTAGAGGTCAAATGACCCTTGAGTGCAGGTAGTTATATGCCAGCCCTCATAAGTCATCATATGATGGCTATGAATTAGTTCCTGGGCACCTCTGGCCTGCTACACATGTGAGCAGAGAAGACTCAGGTAGCCGGAGAAACCCACATGAAAGTGGTGGTGGTGGTCATGGTGTTGGAAGTGGGACAGGTATGCACTGAATGAAAAGGGCTGCTGTTCTGCCATATGCAAGACCTCACTCTCCTTGTCTTACAGCTGAAGGAAGAGGACTACAAGGCCTTAGAGGAAGGCAGAACCATAGCACCAAAGGTGCCTAGATCCTAAAATTACCCCTTGGAAGGCCGCTCACTGACTGGGACAATTAGCAAGAAATAGACAATTATGCTAAGCCACAAAAATGTAGGGATTGCTTGTTACAGTGGTTAGCCTCTCCTGAGCAGTGTAGGGAGAAAGTGGATATTTAAACAGCCAGCCATATCCACTGCTTAAATCCTGGGATTGGTGGGTAACAGATAATACCACCGAATTACTACCTTGCTAATAACAATCTGTGAAACACCAGATAAAAGCCCTTGAAGCTACATAGGAATGAAAGGCAAGCAGATATGAGAGAGTCACTGGTTTATAGGTGAGAAAAGCCCAAGTTCTGAAACGCAGAGGGTTCTTGGACTTTGCACTTTGGCTGCATTGTTTCAGCTTTCTCTTTGTGGAGAGAACAGACTAGATTAGATCTTACAGGTGACTTGTCCCTTTGGTGCCACAGACTCATCTAAGATTTCAGACTAAAACTCTCCAGGTGGCAGAGATCAGCCATGAATTTGTACCTGAGTTCCAAGCATGACAAAGAAAGGACACACTCTCATCTTTGACTCCTGTTCAAAGGGAAAGTCAGCTTTGTGGTTACTG
>NW_007109689.1:0-956 GCF_000164805.1 Carlito syrichta
GGCTTGCTCAATAGCTCAAAATACTCAAGTGGCATAGTCTGGACTTGAACCCAGTTCTGATAACACATTCCTTACTCCCTCGACGTACTCACCATCCCTATCCGTTCATCTTCAAGATTCCTGAGGACAGTGGCAAACTCCTGCAAAGACCTTGCTGGAAAAGAGAAGGGGTACATGAGGTAGGGGGATAGTGACTGGGGAGCCTTTCCAGGTCTGATGATTACTTATGGACTTAAATTCCAGGCGTGATAGATCATGCCTGTAATTTTGGCTACTTGCAAGGCAGAGGCAGAAGGATCCCTGGAGCCCAGCATGTCGAGGCTGCGGTGGCTGGGAGCGGCCACTGCACTCCAGTCTGGGTGACAGAGTGAGACTCCAACTCAAAAAAAAAAAAATTCCTTGGCACATGCAGACACCTAAAGTCAATTGCTTCTCAAGGATCCCTTTATCTTTTAATCACTAACCATTAAGGATGACCCAGAAATGCAGGTTAATTTCACCTGGCATGCTAGCTAGCAAAGGATTTCTTCAAGGAAAAGGCGGGCAGTTCCTGAGAGTAACCAGGACTGGTGAGTTGCTGGCAGGTTCTCAAGTCACAGACTGGAAGAGGCAGAGTTTCATTTAGGAGCTGAAGGATTTCCTGTCCAGCATTCAATCTCCTCAACCTTTGTCATAGGGTTGCGTCAGAACCCAACCTTTTCTTTGGTGCCAGAACTAAACAAACAGTGTTGCTGGTGTTGGGGACCACATCTTTGGCCTCTTCTTGGGCTCCTCCTCTCTGACTCCTAAGGCCACTGTTAATAGAATGCAGCTTGCAGCATGGCACCCAGATGCAGGCAGTTGCCTCTACCTGAATTATTCACAAAGGCCATAAACATTAAGTGAAACAGGTCGGGCTCAGTGGCTCAGCCTATAATCCCAGCACTTTGGGAGGCTGAGGTGAATGGATTGCCTGA
>NW_007109690.1:0-1417 GCF_000164805.1 Carlito syrichta
CATTATCTTTGGTAGAAATCAGTCTATATGGCTAAATGCTTAAAAATAAAAAATGCATTGTTACTCATACATCATAATTTTAAATCAAGTTAGAAAGCCATATACTCTGAAATAAATTCTCCACTCGTGCATCTTAGTAATTAAATAATCTTAACACCAGTAACGAGAAGATGTTTGCTAATTGTAAAAGATTCTAAATTTAAAATGCATGCGCTTTACATTAAAATAATTATGTAAGCCGGGCTCGGTGGCTCAGCCTGTAATCCCGCGCCTTGGGAGGCTGAGGCGAGTGGACTGCCTGAGCCCGCGGGTTCAAGACCCACCTGAGCAATTTGGTGAGACCTCATCTCTACAATAAATCAAATAATTAGCCAGGCGTGGTAGCCAGCGCCTGTAATTCCAGCTACTTGGAAGGCTGAGGTGAAAGGATCATTGGAGCCCCAGCAGGTCGAGGCTGCAGTGGCCGGGAGTGGCCCCTGAATTCCAGTCTGAGCGAGAGTGAGACTCCAACTAAAAAAATGAATAAACAATAAAAAATAAAAAATGAATAAATTGTTTAACTATATCATGCATGTTCCCTTCTGATCTGTTTATGCTGTTGCTTTCTTAGCAATATCGATCTTCAAGACAGTGCAAAAGTCAGCCGGGCTCGGTGGCTCAGTCTGTAATCCCAGCACTTTGGGAGGCTGAGGTGAGTGGATTGCCTGAGCCCACAGGTTCGAGACTCCCCTGGGCAACTTGGCGAGACCGCATCTCTACAATAAATCAAAAAATTAGCTGGGCATGGTAGTGCGTGCCTGTAGTTCCAGCTACTTGGAAGGCTGAGGTGGAAGGATCACCGGAGCCCAGTAGGTCGAGTCTGTGGTGAGCGGGAGCGGCCACTGCACTCCAGTATGGGTGACAGAGTGTGACTCCAACTCCAAAAAAAACCCAAAGTTTATATTTGAGCACATCCCAAAACAACTTGATTATGAAATGGTAGGTGTCAAACTGATGATATTTTAATGTAGTTTTCACAATAAGATATATGTGATAATAATAGTATTGCTAACTTATACTCCGGTAAAATAATTGCACAGACTTTGGCTGCCCAAACATGAGATATATGTTCTTGTGCATGCAGCCTTTAAAGATTTTAACACAATCCAACTGGGAAAACTGTTAAGCTGTCATTCCTGAAGAAATGATACAGACAGGCAAACCATTAAGCCTGCATATGCCTAAAAATACAACACTGACATTCAAAGTGGAGTGTGAGTGTACACACACACACACAAACACACACACACACACACACACACACACACACACACACACATTTTAACATCTTACTCAAAATCTACAGCAAGATTTTCTCCCTATTGACAAGCAATCTTACCAAGTTTGGCAGACTATTCTAGCTACTGAAATGATAAAA
>NW_007109691.1:0-819 GCF_000164805.1 Carlito syrichta
AATCCAAATTCCTATCCAAAGTGGCTATAATTTACACCATCACCAGCAGTGCCTAAGTTCCCATTGCCTTCCATCATCACCACCTAAATTTCTACAAGACACAGTATCTCATTGCTTTGATTTCCATTTCTCTCCTAAACATCTTTAGGTGGTCACCAACATAAGTCTTTCCTCCTTTCCACACTGTATTTATGTTCCTTAGTTTTCTATTTGGTATGTCTTTTTTAAAAAAATCACACCTTGGAAGGCTGAGGTGAGTGAATTGCCTAAACCTGCGGGTTCGAGACCCGCCTGGGCAGCGAGACCTCATCTCTACGATAAATCAAAAAATCAACCGGGCATGGTAACACATGCCTGTAATTCCGGCTACTTGGAAGGCTGAGGCGGAAGGATCGCCGGAGCCCAGCAGGTCGAGGTTGCGGTGACCAGAAGCCACGACTGCACTCCAGTCTGGGCGACAGAGTGAGACTCCAACTCAAAAAAAAAAATCAGTATGCGAGTTTTTTCTATAATCTGGTCAGAAATTCTTTGACATACATGTTGCAAGTAATTTCACCAGATATTTTTCTTCTCTTTTAAATTTGTTTGCATCGTTTTTTCTTTTTGCTATATATGATACTGTAATTTTGTCTCAGTACTTTTTAGCAATATTTTATTACCTATGCTTTGAGTAACATGCCATCTTTCCTTACTACTGAGTCAAAAAGGTATTCTCTGAGAGCCATATTTTTTAAGACATTAATCCATTTGCACTTGGTTACAAACGATGTAAAGGGAAATCTAATTTTTTGTATGTTTTCCTGTGGCAAACCAATTGTT
>NW_007109692.1:0-1093 GCF_000164805.1 Carlito syrichta
TCACCAAAACTACACAAAGCGAGTACAAAAAAGAAGACTACAGGTCAATGTCCTTCACGAATATGATCACCGACATCTTTAACAAAATCGTATCAAATATAATTCAGCAAAATCCCCAGGCTCGGTGGTTCAGCCTGTAATCCCGTGCCTTTGGGAGGCTGAGGTGAGTGGACTGCCTGAGCCTGTGGGTTCGAGACCCGCCTGGGCAGTGAGACCTCATCTCTACAATAAAATCAAAAAATTAGCCGGGCATGGCAGCGCATGCCTGTAATTCCAGCTACTCGGAAGGCTGAGGCGGAAGGATCGCCTGAGTCCAACAGGTCGAGGCTGCGGTGACCGAGAGTGGCCACTGCACTCCAGTCTTGGTGACAGAGTGAGACTCCCACTCAAAAAAAAAAATCAGCAAAATCTGGAAAGAATTATACACCATGACCAAGTAAGGTTTATTCCAGAGATATAGGCTGATTCAATTTTTTAAAAAATCAATCAATGTAATCTACGTCCACAAGCCACAGAAGAAAAATCACACAATTGTATGAATCTATGCAGAACAAAAAGCATTTAACAAAAATCATCATCTATCTATGACCAACACGCTCCCAAAAATAAGAAAATGGTAATTTCCTCATGGTGACAAGGGCCATGAATAAAAAACCATCAGCTGACATTTGACAAATAATGAAAGAATAAATGCTTTCCCCCTATGATCAGGAACAAGGCAAAATGTCTGTACTCACAGCTCTCACTCAACATGGAGCTTGACGCTCTAGCAAGTTCAACAGGGGGGAAAAAGAAAGAAATTAAAAGCATACAGACAGGAAAAGAAGAAGTAAAAGTGGCCCTAATTGCACACAACACGTTTATAGGAAATCACAAGAAGACTCTAGAAATAATAAGTGATTTGTGCAAGGTACAAGACACCAGATCAGCATATTGAAATCAAACATATTCCTATATACTAGCAATGAACACGTGGACACAATACCATTTTTTCCTTGCTCAAAAAAAAAGGAAACCAGACTCGGTGGCTCAGCCTGTAATCCCACACCTTGGGAGGCTGAGGTGAATGAATTGGCTGAGCCCGCAGGTTCGG
>NW_007109693.1:0-729 GCF_000164805.1 Carlito syrichta
CTCCAATCCTGTGAGTGGGCAACAGATGGCGGAAGGAAGCCCCAGCCTCTGGGACTCACTTGCCAGGAACGGAGCCTCCATGACTCAGAGCTGGAAGGAAGAAGACACTGACTCTCCGGTCTGGGAGCTGAGGGGAGACACAGCATCATCTTCTCGGCCACACTCAACCAAGCAGACCTTTCGTCATGTACAGCTCGGGGTGGGGATAGGTCATGGCCGTGTGCCACCTACTCTCAATGCTCTCTCGGAGACCAAACCTGTCTGGTGGCTTGGATGCCTAACTTAGGACAACTTCCAGAGACTTTCAAGAGCTTTTGGAAAGCAGCAGCTATCATGGGCTAGGATTGTTCTCCGAGGGGATGTCCACCGAGCTCCCATACTGTTGGTGCAGGTGTGGAATCTCTAGGCTTTTTCTTCAATTATTCATTGGAAGGCATTCATCGGCATTTCGGACACCAATCCTCAGCCACGTATAGTAAAATGAATTCAATTGAAACCATGCCAAGTGGGATTGATTTCTGGGAAACATGTGTAGCACAACGTACAAAACGTAAATGTCATTTCAACAAAACTCAACAAAGGAAAATTCCGCACTAGCAGTATAAAAGTAGCCACATACAACCTTCTTTATTGAGGTCGAAGGGATTTGAGAAAAATTCACACTGATTCATGATACAAACACTAAAATGTAACTCAGAATAGAAGACAACCTCCTTCACCTGATAAAGG
>NW_007109694.1:0-451 GCF_000164805.1 Carlito syrichta
CTGATTTCCTGTTTTATTTTTTTTCTTAAATGCAGCAAAGCATGTGGAATTTTTTTAAAGTCTAATGAATTTTGATGAATCAATTACAGTTTATAAAAGTGGAACTTAACAGTAAATGACTCAGGCTCTGGAATTCATGTAGGTGTGCTGGCTTATGGCTGTTATCCCAGCACTTTGGGAGGCTAAGGCAGGAGGATTACTTGAGCCCAGCAGTTCGAGACTAGCCTAGGCAACATAGTGAGACCTCGTCTGTACAAAAAAAGTACAAAAAATCGCCAGGCATGGTGGCACACACCGGTAGTCTTGGCTGTTCAGGAAACTGAGGTGGGAGGACCACCTGAGTCCAGGAAGTTGAGGCTGTGGTGAGCCATGGTCGTGCTACTGCGTTCCAGCCTGGATGACAGAGTGAGACCCTGACTCCAAGAACAAGCCAGCAAATAAAAAACACCTC
>NW_007109695.1:0-493 GCF_000164805.1 Carlito syrichta
GCTCCAACTCAAAAAAAAAAACAGCATTATGTATCGCTAAGTTTTTTTTTTTTTTTTTAATTTTTTGAATTGTAGTCTCACTCTGTCACCCAGGCTGGAGTGCAGTGGCACACTCACGGCCAGCCCAGCATCAATCTGCTGGACTCAAGCAATCCATCAATTTTTTGATTTATTGTAGAAATGAGGCCTCGCCAACTTGCCCAGGTTGTTCTCGAAACTGTGGGCTCGGGCAATCCCCTCATCTTGGCCTCCCAAAGTGCTGGAATTACAGGCTTAAGCCACTGTGTCTGGCCATTGCTAAGTTTAAAAACAACACAAGAGTACAGCTTCATCCACCAGCTTGAGAGTGGTGTTGCGCCAGAGGCTCCGAAGAGGACACCTCGGCGGAGCGAGGCCCCCCGGCGGCGGAGCGAGGCCCCCCGGCGGCGGAGCGAGGCCCCCCGGCGGCGGAGCGAGGCCCCCCGGCGGCGGAGCGAGTCCCCCCGGCGGCGGA
>NW_007109696.1:0-544 GCF_000164805.1 Carlito syrichta
CTAGAGTTGGCAAAGACTTTGTCCCAGTCTGTAGGCTGTCTCCCTGCTCTCTTGATGGTTTCTTTGGCTTTACAGAAGCTTGTCAGTTTAATAAGGTCCCATTTGTCTATCTTCTCTCTTAAGTCCTGTGGGTTTCGGGTTTTGTACAGGAATTGGATGCCAGTTCCGATTTCCATGAGAGTATTTCCTTCCTTTTCTAAGGTTCTTATGGTTTGAGGTTTTACATTTAGGTCTCTGATCCATTTGGAGTTAACCTTTGTGCATGGGGATAGATAGGGGTCCTGTTTCAATCTTCGGCATGTGGTCAGCCAATTTTCCCAGCACCATTTACTGAATAGGTTCTCCTCTCCCCATTGGTAGGTGGTGGGGGCTTTGTCGAAGATGAGTTGGTTGAGAAATTGAGGTTTTGCTTCTGGAATCTCAATTCTGTTCCATTGATCTATATGCATGTTCCTGTACCAATACCAAGCTGTTTTGATGATTGTATCTTTATAATAAAGTTTGAAATCTGGTATTGTGATACCACCTGCTTTTTTTTTTTTTG
>NW_007109696.1:1635-2704 GCF_000164805.1 Carlito syrichta
TTCGGTTATCAATGTGATGTTGGCTTCGTAAAATGATTTGGGGAGAGTTCCATTTTTTCAATCGCCTGGAATACCTTCAGTAGGATTGGTATCAGCTCCTCCTTAAATGTCTTGTAGAATTCTGCTGGAAAGCCATCTGGACCAGGGCTTTTTTTTGTAGGAAGTTTTCTTATTACGTGGTCGATTTCCTTGATTGTTATTGGTTTATTTAGGGTCTCAATTTCTTCTTGTTCCAACCTAGGTAGGTTGTGTGATGTCAGAAAGTCTTCCATTTCCTTCTGGTTTTCAAGTTTGTTTCCATACAAGTGTACGTAGTAGTCTCTCATGATCTTTTGTATTTCTTCAGGGTCAGATGTGACTTCATCTTTTGTGTTTCTGATTATGCTTATTTGGTTTTTTTCTCATTTTTTCTTGGTCAGTCTAGCTAGGGGACCATCAATCTTGTTTACCCTTTCGAAGAACCAGCTTTTTGTTTCATTGATTTTTTGTATTATCTTTTTGTCTTCTATGTCCTGGATTTGGGCTTTTATTTTGGTGATCTGGATTCTTCTGCTGAAATTAGGGTTTTTGTGGTCTTGCTTTTCCAGCTTCTTTAGGTGGCTTGTTAGGTTGTCAATTTCTGTTCCTTCCATTTTCCTCATGTGTGTTTGTAGGGATATAAATTCCCCTCTTATTACAGCTTTTAAGGCATCCCAGAGATTTTGGTAAGATGTTTCTTTATTTTCATTTGTTTCCAGGTATCTTTGATCTCTATTTTGATGTCATCATTGACCCAGGAGTTATTTAGCATCATGCTGTTTAGTGTCCATGTCTTTGTGGGTTTTGGGGGGACTTTGTTGGTGTCAATGTTTATTTTTATTCCACTGTGGTCCGAAAAGGTGCATGGTAGAATTTCAGTCCTTTTAAATTTGCTCATACTTGATTTGTGTCCAATTATGTGGTCGATCTTAGAATATGTTCCATGTGGTGATGAGTAGAATGTGTATTCTGTGGTCTTTGGATGGAGTGTTCTATAGGTATCAATTAAGTCCATTTGGTCCAGAGTCTCATTGAGGTTCCGGATCTCCTG
>NW_007109697.1:0-727 GCF_000164805.1 Carlito syrichta
GGATTCCGGTTACGTTTATTAGAACAGCCACCATGAAAACCCCATTTTCCAGTACTGTGAGTTTATTTTTCAATCCTACCCTCCAGAATCCACAGATAAATCACTTTTCTCATGAAGGCTTTCTTGATGACTGCAGCCCATACCAAGTGCTTCGAATTCCTTTACTGTCACAGATACAAAGTCATCACAAAAGCTGTTCTACAACATTTTCTAATGTGTTTTCTGGCTGAATGTTTGTTTCTTCGACAAGCGGACAGACTCAGAGTAAGAGCAGCATTTTCTGTGCCTCCCATGATCCTCACCCTGAAGACCGTGTGAAAGACCAGGCAGAGAAACATTTAATCCTTTTAAAATGTAAATGTCTAAAGGAGAAGGAACCGACTCAAGCTTCGGGAAGTAGCTGTGAGGACAGGGTGGCAGAAAATGACAGAAAATCTGAATATGGAACCGATGCAGCAGCTCAGTTTCTTGCCTTGAAGTGACAACAACCAGAGAGGGAGTCGGGTGCGGACGGAGGAGCTGGGCGCTCAGAACAGACACTGGCACTAGTGGAGGAGGGTGATCTGAGCATTGGGGTGTTGTGGAACACAGGGCCAGAGGAACCAACCGGCTTTTATCCATTGTGTTTTACAAGGTCTTCACTGGTAGGCTTTTATCTGTTTGTGGCCAGAAGACCTGCCTGACTGTGAGTGGTGTCGAGAATGAGCATCCGGGCTGGAAACAGAAG
>NW_007109698.1:0-832 GCF_000164805.1 Carlito syrichta
AACAATATTTAAGCAAGGACTCTGGAGTCAAGCTCCCTGTTCAGATCCTGATTTCTTCACTTATTAGTTATTAGACACCCTGGACATTGTTTCTTTCAACTTCCTGAGTCTCAGTTGTCTTAAAACTGGAGCTAGGACAGGTGTGGTGTCTCATGCCTATAATCCCAGCATTTTGGGAGACTGACCTGAGTGTATTGTCTGTGCCCAAGGGTTTGAGACAATCCTAAGCAACTTGGCAAGACCTCATCTCTACAATAAATCAAAAAATTAGCCAGGTGTGGGGCACATGCCTATAATTCCAGTTACTTGGAAGGCTGCAGCAGAAGGATCACCTGAGCTCTGCCCATAGCCACCACACTCCAACCTGGGTGACAGAGTGAGACTCCAACTCAAAAAAAAAAAAAAAACCTGGAAATAAGATTATTGCATAAGATTTTGTGAAAAACAAAAGGATAAACTATGAGTAGTGCTTTGTTCTGTTTCTGCTGAGAGTAAGTGTTTAATAAAGGCTTTATTTTAGGGCCAGGTTTTACATCTAATATCAGGATACATCCTTTTAACTGCTTCTAAGCATCGGAAGTGGTTCCTGCATTGCGTGATTTTGTCATTTGGGAAAAAGGGGCTATAGGATGGCAAGATGATGCATAGAGACTGGAAAGTGGGAAAATATGCTCACTGAGAGGCAGGGTTGTTTTAAGCGTTGTTTGAAGGATTGGTAATAGAGAAATGGTGGTCTTTAAAGAAAAGTTGAGTTGTGGTTGTGGCAGCAAAGTCATTCAAGTAGCTGCATCCTGCAGTGACATTTTAAGCACGTTGTTCTCTGCCAAATCTG
>NW_007109699.1:0-1135 GCF_000164805.1 Carlito syrichta
CAGCCTTTTTTTAAGTAAAAAATAATATTTCCAGGTCAAAATGTATAATTTATTGTCTAAAAATAATATTTCTAGGCCAAAATAAATATCTTATTATCTAATAATATTTCTCTCACCTTACAAAAATGGCCAACAACATAAGCCACTTTTAAGAAGTCTGACATGTGAGAGTTGGGTTGTCAGTGTTTGAGTCATGGAAATGATAATGTATGGAGTTGAACAATTGGATCATCAATGTGATTCCTTTTAAAGGCTCCCAGCCCAACCTAAAGCTCTTCCTTGTTTCACATAAATAAGACACTAGACAGAACTCACAAAATTAGTTTTACCCATAGGACATCAATGTCTTTTATCCCCTACAGGTTATATATAAACTTTCCATACTTCACAAAGAGAAATTTTTAACATACATGAAACAGCCTTGAGAAATTAAAAGCAGCAAAACAAAACAATACATGACATTGCCACTTATTTATTGCTATCTTTGTTTAAAGAGATTGAAATGAATAGAATGCATTTAGTGATTAATTATAAATAATCTATACAAATAATATTTTTTAAAAGGGAACTTTTGACAAATTATCAGACAGTTGCTGCATTCTGCTTTTTTTTTTTGAGTTGGAGTCTCACTCTGTCACCCAGACTGTTGTGCAGTGGCCGCTCCCGGCCATTGCAGCCTCGATCTGCGGGGCTCCGGTGATCCTTCCGCCTCAGCCTTCCAAGTAGCTGGAACTACAGGCGGGTTAACCACGCCCGACGAATTTTTTGATTTATTGTAGAGATGATGTCTCGCCAAGTTGCCCAGGCCGGTCACGAACCCGCGGGCTTAGGCAATCCACTCACCTCAGCCTCCCAAGGCGCGGGATTACAGGCTGAGGCACTGAGCCTAGCTCATTCTGCTCATTTTAAGCTTAAAAAAACCCTTTATCTGGTTGCTTAATGATGCCATCAAGTATCAAGTTTCTTTTCATGGCTTTGTTCTTCAATTCTCTTCCCTCAACTGAAGGCAGTATCTTTCTCTGGTTTTGGGTTTGCTGCCAGAAACAATCAAGGCTATTGGCATTCTTATTCATGCCCCTAGTAGGCAGAAATTTTATCTCCCAGAAAAATTTCTTGACCGTCACTCATATTAGGT
>NW_007109700.1:0-790 GCF_000164805.1 Carlito syrichta
TGGCCCTCTTCCTTCCTATTTCTAATTTTTTAATGTTTGCCAATTTGGTGGTAAGAAATTATATTTATTACTTTTTTTGGTTTCTTATTTACATTTCTTTTTAACTGTAAAAATTATTATGGTACACATCCTTGATATTTTTTAGTTGTCTGAAAATTTTTATTGTCTAAAATCCAGATATTGCAAACTGGTTATGACAGTGTCCAAAACTGTTCAGAAATCAGACATCAAAATTTTGGTTCTAAGACCTGATGTAAAGCTAAATAAAATTTATATAGGATTATGCTAAATGTTGTGTCTGTATATTGAAAAAATAGACATAAATATGGAAAATCTTGTCAGTGTTCAATACAACATTTTGTGACACTGAATTGCACCTTTGCAAGTTCCATGTTTCTGTAAATAATAAAAACAAATAAGACTGATTCAAACTAAAAAACAGTGACACACATATATTATAGTCAATGGCCACAGTTGTAGGACAAGCACATTGAATGACATGGAAAAGTGTGTTTCAAATGAAGAAACAATGAGACAAAATCTTGTGATCCATCTGATTAACCATTAGAGTCATTCAAGTTTTTGTGTGAAATCAAAATTTGTGTTGTAGAGTGGTCAGACTGAGATCCATCTAGAACTTTACCTCACAGCTCCACCAAAGGGGTGCCATCCTTCCACACAAAGACTAGTGCCTAGGACACAGTATGAAATAGGGATCCCAGGGAAACCAGAAAGTAAGTCAGAAAGAATGGAGTGTCCTGCTTCCTACATTTGTTCTTATCCAAGACCT
>NW_007109701.1:0-761 GCF_000164805.1 Carlito syrichta
ATCTTTTTCTACATTAAGTTTGAGCTGTAAAAATAAAATGCTATGTTCATTAAAAATTATTGAAATTTAAAATATAGGCACTTTATTTTCTGTCGACCTTCCTATATCTGTCATAATAACTGAAAAGAAAAATATGTGTTTTCTAGGAACTTCCAGTGTCTTCTTGTTTGATTTTGCTCGGCTTGACTTCCACCTCTCCCTGCTCTGACATCCAAGCCTGGGCTCTTTTGTTTCTGCCTGGGAAGGGGAGGCCTTATCTCCCTGAGGAAGCTGGGGGACATGGGTCAACACTTTAAAGTGGTTTCTTCTGGGCTATAGTTACTGAGAGCGCAAGACCTGCCGACAACAGCAGGGTAATGGGGTCAGCATTGAAAAGGGCACTTCAGTTGTGGAATTTCTTCCTACAAAAGCCCCCATGGTTGGCCTGCCTCTAGACTGAGGCATAAAATGACCACCCCTTGATTTTCACAGCACTGTCCTAGGGCTCTCGTAGGGGGACACTGACAATTCCTGGACTCTGGGGCAGAGATGGAAGGGGTCCTCGCTGTCCCCTGCATCCTCCACACAGATTTATGTTCTCTAACACAAGACCAGTCTGGGTGGGTCCCCCAATAGTTGTGCTGAGGTCTGTGATGGGCTACGTACCTCTAGATGGGACATGGTTTGGGACAGTCATACTCGTTAAAGACTAGGAACCATCAGCGTCACTTTAACATCAATATTACATATTATTTTGCTTTTCATATCATTATTGTTTAACA
>NW_007109702.1:0-724 GCF_000164805.1 Carlito syrichta
TTTACAAATATATTGAAACCCAAGTTCTAGATCATAAGAAAAAATTAAGGTCTTAATTTTTTTAGTAATTAGATTATTTAGTTTTTATCTTTGAATATAAAGGGAGTAGGATGCCAAAAACAACCCAGGATTTATTTATAAAAAATTGTGTATTTATTCTTACATGTTTAAACTTCAGTCACCTTCAGAGTACTCTCTGTTTGATGCAATATACCTATTGAGACATTTTTCCACTGCTCAAAACAGTTTTTGAACTCTTCGATGCCTTTTAGTGTTTCTGTCATTTTTTGTTTCACCTCTTCCACATCAGCAAAAGATTTCCCTTTGAGAACTTTTTCATCTGGGGAAACAAAAAAGTTGCTGAGGGTGAGACCAAGTTAATGGGGTGGGGGTCATGAGGGTCATGTCACTTTGGGTCAAAAACTGCAGAACACTCAGTGCGGTGTGGGCAGCTGCGCTTGCAAATCACCCATTATGAAATGGGCAAACTCGTAAGAATCTCAACAACAAAAAATCACTGAAGCTGAATGCAGCCTCTCAAAATGATGGTAGCTGGTACTCTGATGCCAATGGGTTCCTGGATCACTAGTCTATTGAGGGAAGCCTGTGCTACATGGGGCTCACCCTCAAAAAGAGAATTCCGGGGTTTTTTTTGTTCCCCCTCGTAAGCAATTGTCTGAAAACTTTGGGGAGTGGGTAGCATTGCTAGCAATCTCAGAGTTTG
>NW_007109703.1:0-968 GCF_000164805.1 Carlito syrichta
CCAGTTTCCCCCAATGGTGTCGCCTGCGTTTTCTAAGATTATTATATTTTGGTGTTTTACATTTAGCTCTTTGATCCATTTAGAATTAATGTTTATGGTGATAGATAGGGGTCTTTTTTCAATCTTCTGCATGCTGTCAGGCTTTTCCCAGCACCATTTACAGAATATGTTCTCCATTAACCCGTGGGTCTGGAGGTTTTTTCAAAGATGAGTTGGTTGAGAATTTGAGGATTTCATTCTCTGTCCTGATCCATTGGCCAATGGACCTATTCTTGTACCAGTACCAGCCTGTGTTGACTACTGTAAAACTCTAATAAAGATTGAAGTCTGGAACAGTGATTGCTGCTGCTTTGTTTCGTTTGATAAGATTCTTTTGGCTATTCTTGATTGTTCATGGTTTCACATGAATTCTTTGTGTGTGTGTGTGTGTGTGTTGTGTGTGTGTGTTGGAGTCTCACTCTGTCACCTAAACTGGAGTGCCATGCCTGCTCCCGGCCACTGCTGCCTCGACCTGCTGGGCTCTGTTGATCATTCTGCCTCAGCCTTCAAAATAGCCTGAATGATAGGCATGCGCTACCATGCCCGGTTTATTTTTTGATTTATTGTAGAGATGAGGATTCGCTGCCCAGGCAGGTCTTGAATCCGCAGTTTCAGGCAATCCACTCACCTCAGCCTCCCAAAGGCACGGGATTACAGGCTGTGCCACCAAGGCCAGCTTATATGAATTTTTTATTGTAATTTACATGTCTGAGAAGAATGATGCGAACTTAATGGTTATTTCACTGAATCTGTAGATTGCCCAAATTGCTAAAGGAAAGTCAGGAAAACAAGCATGCCAAATTGTCATTTATGACATCAGCCTCAGAGCTTTGACATCATAATGGAGGGATATTGATTACCGAGCAATCTTTAGGCTTCAAGGGCTTGTGTACAGTGCTCTGCCAAATGCGGTAGACATGGTGGAATTT
>NW_007109704.1:0-700 GCF_000164805.1 Carlito syrichta
CATTATCACATATTAAAACGAGCAGATACCTAACAGAAAAAACATATATATCTGTACATTTAGAGATAGCACATATGCATCTTAGTTTCAATCTATTGTTTTTGTTTTTCTCTTCTAAATTCTGAGAACCTAAATTTTCAGATTACTTTTACAGTCTGTTTATGCAAAAATACTAAAGATGTAATACAGAAATAAATTGCACTTAGCCACTATGTAATTGCCCATCAGTTCAAAAGAAAATACTGTTTAATGAATATAAAAAAAGAAATAGTTGTTAATTATCAGTGCTTTAATGCAATACTATTAAAAAGAATGAAATAAAATGTATTAAATATATAATACTATATATAAATATAATAAAATTTTAATCCTATACTGTAAGTAATGTCATAAGGAAAGATGTTTCTAGATTGACTAGAAGAAAAATACTGCAATGAGAGAGAAAATATAGTGGTTGTGAATAAGAAACAAACATAAAATATGTGAAAGTAGGAAAGATGTTCAAGTTGGGGACAGCTACTTTTTTTCTTTAAAAAGTCTCTCTTACAACAATACAAAAAAGATTTTAGCAGCTCTATATGTCATTGTCAAAGGGTAGACTAGATGGACAATAACTTCAGGTGACTTAGGGATTTGTAAACTTGAAACTTGGGGCAACTAAGAATGCACCAATAACAAAAGATAGGTAAAAAGTAGTTTA
>NW_007109706.1:0-791 GCF_000164805.1 Carlito syrichta
CTTAAACATGACAAAATAGAAATACGGGATTGCTGGAAAATGGTCAAAGTTCATATGAAACTCCAATGCTAAGAGAAGGGAGACTAGAATCTGAGGAGAGATGTTTTGTCATGGGATTCCACTGGAGATACCAGGTTTCACCATGGATCCTATTCAAAGAGTTCATCAACTATGGCAAAGAGTTTCAGGCAGGAATAAGGGACTGGGATTGCTTTGGTTTTCAGTCTCTTCGTGTACGTCACTACTGTCCACATGCTTTTTGCATAATGAAGTCTGGAATAAGTCCCTGCACATACCCACCAGCAGGCATGAGAACAGAAAGAAGGTAGGTTGGGAAAGGAGTTATAAAAGACGAGGGTAGAGAAAAGAAGAGAGGGCTGCAGGAAAGATAGAAGAGATCTGAGTTGTTCTTGATGGGCATGCAACATGGGTTTTATTTCTGAATCATGTTTATTATTCATAAGCTGGGCATCTGTGAATTCTACAAATAAGAACATTCACTTATCTTAGTTTTCCTAAACCTCTTTCACTAGTAAACAATTATGATCTAACTGGTCTGAAAAATCCATTAAAGTGGTCATCATGTCTCCTTTGTCTTCTGTTCAATTCACTGAATTTCCAGAACTAAGCAAATTACCTGTCATAATCTGGGTCACAATATTTATTGAATAAAAACAAATGATTGGAAATTGAGTAAATTTATCTATTTTGTGGGTAAATATAATACAAGTTCAACACATCAGGATTTTTTAAGTCATTTTTCTAGTACAATTTTTTTCTCTACTATATTC
>NW_007109707.1:0-901 GCF_000164805.1 Carlito syrichta
TCATCCATAATCCAAATTTTTGTCCCAGTAATCCCTAACATAATTACATGGGGTTTCTTTCCTTTAGAAGTTGCTTACATGAGAGTAACAAGTCAAACTGGTAACACAAACACAACTTGTTTTTTCTCTCAAGAAGGCTTCCATTTTCCAGAATGTCTTTTGTCTTTACCATTGACTCAACACAACACCCAGTATCCCTGCCCACTTCCACTCTCTGTTGCTCCCTTCACTGCAACAAGGTCCCAGTCAATGCCCAGAAAATATGTTCCAGGACATCATACTCGCTTTAGAATACTTTCTGAACTTTGCACCTCTTTAACAATCCAGTATACCATTTTTGTGGTATTTGGCACATTTGCTTTTTTATTGATCATTTCTATGCATATTTCATAACTCTTACCAATGTCTATCTGTGTCTTAATAATTTTATTTCTAAAATATCTTCCTCAAAATAGTCCTTTGATAAGCATTTGCTCAATAAGCATTTTTTGGGCTCATAGTAGAAGGGGGAAAATGAACATTTAACTGACTTAGCACCATTTCCTACTTCTATGAGGAAGGTGAACTGTCCAGGATTTGGGTCTGAGATATCATTTTTCTAAGCACAGAATGGAATATTGTTTTTCAGTTGCTATACAATAAGCTTTGGTTTTCAAAATAAGCAAAGGAGAAATAGCAGAAATATTGTATTTATTTCAAAATTCCACTTACTTTAATATGTACTTTGGGCAAGTGGTACTCATATAACATTTTCCAATTAATGGAAAAGGCAAAAGGATATATTTTAAAATATGCAGCAACATCTGTTGGAAATACAACTCTTGTAAAGCTTAAGAATCTATAAAAGCTCACAATAAGATTTCAATATACACGTATTAGTGTATGTATGTTTTCATGATTT
>NW_007109708.1:0-890 GCF_000164805.1 Carlito syrichta
GTGTCATACACAAGAAATGAATTACTCAATGACTGAGACTCATTCCTCTCTGCTCTATTTCTCAAGTTGCTCCTATATTTCAGCCTATGTCCTTGCTCCTCTTCCACAAGCTCCATCTCTCCCTCAGCTTCTAAACTGTACTTCCAGTGAGAGTCCTAGGCTTCTGATGCCCAGGTGGGAGAGAAGAGAGGTGGTCCTGACTTTCAAGGGACCATTAAAAATGCATACCCATCCAGCCAGGCTCAATGGCTCAGCCGGTAATCCCGTGCCTTGGGAGGCTGAGGTGAGTGGATTGCCTGAGCCTGCGGGTTCGAGACTCGCCTGGGCAACTTGGTGAGACCTCATCTATACAATAAATAAAAAATTAACTGGATGGGGTAGCGCGCGCCTGTAGTTCCGGCTACTTGGAAACCTGAGGTGGAAGGATCGCCGGAGCCCAGCAGGTAGAGGCTGCGGTGGCCAGGAGGGGTCACTGCACGCCAGTCTGAGTGACAGAGTGAGACTCAAAATCAAAAAAATGCATACCCATTCAATCAGATACATGTATACATGGTGCAAGGCAAAATGCTCAAAGAAATATCCAGAAAGCTAATGAACTTGGATGTACGAGACATGTAAATAGCTAATTTTATTTTACATAAAAATGGCAAGCACTTCAAAACAAACATTGGTAAAGTATGATGCAAGATTCTTTCTCATAATAACAGTAACAGATGGAGGCTAGCTATATACAATCATGCTATAATTTAGATATAAATCAAAAGTCTTTGTGGACTTGAATGAACCCTAATTATCACATGTATTACTACTAGGAAAAGTGTTGCTGTCAAATAACTCACTTATCAGTGAACTTCTGGCAACATAGTTCATATGTTTCTTAAAAAACACTT
>NW_007109709.1:0-991 GCF_000164805.1 Carlito syrichta
GGAAAGTCTAAGGCAGAAATTAGTGAAAAGGAGCAGTGTGCTGCTATAACAGATATCTAAAAATGTAAAAGCTTCTTTGGAACTGGGTAATGGGTAGAAGCTGAACAAGTCTGGAAGTGGATGCTAGAAAGAGACTATATTGCCATGATTTTTTTTATTACAACATTTAATTGTAAGGATTGAGCAGTGGATACTAGGCAAACCAATCAACCCTGACAGCTTTGAAGTGTCTAGATGCTAAATTTGGATAAAGGTAACACACACTAATCTGACTTTTTGGGGTTTTTTGAGTTTGAGTCTCTGTCACCCAAGCTGGAGTGCAGTGGCAGGCTGACAGCCACCGCAGTCTCATCCTGCTGAGCTGAGGCTTCTAAGAAAGTCCAGTGTTTCAATTATAGGAAATGTAAGTTGTATAATTCATAAACAATATGAAATCAATAATATGTAAGACCTATATCATCAACATGATAAAAGCTTTTAAATTCTCTCTGTAGATCTGATATTTTTTACAAGATCAGAAGAACAAATAATAGTAATAAATTTTTAAAGCAAGTTATGCTACATCCTTTATATTTTAACCATTTTCTTTCTTAAATTTGGTAAGTTAATTTTTCTATTTGGGATTATCAGTGACTGATATCAATAGGAAGTCCTAGATATAACTGATCTAACAGTTGATTTATGTACTGAGCATTTGGCTGCATGTGATAGACCCCTCAAATTTTCTGAGTTCAATCTTTGTGTTCTTCATGGTATTGTGATAAACTGTCATCCAAGGTCACTTCAGAGGGTCTTTATTAACAATAAAATATTCATATATTTATGACATATCAAATATGTGATTTAAGAAGCTACTCCTATGAGATATACATATTTGTTTGTTTAACTGAATAAATTTACATAATTTTAAAATCGTATTAGAATATGCACTGTATAGTATATTGTAATTATTTTCTTGTTCACACAAAATTCTCTAACTGGAATGAAATTG
>NW_007109710.1:0-1044 GCF_000164805.1 Carlito syrichta
TTCTGTCATTACTTACACATTTCACGAGTTGTGTTTGTTTGTGTTTTTTTGCTTCCATGAATAACCTTATGCTATGCTCCATCCAGTTTCTTTTTGCACTTCAAATGTGATCATCCTTTATTCAAGTTATTTAAATCTCTAAGCCTTGCTCTTTTCAGGGCAGGCACATATAGCAACTCAACTGGGGCATTAGCTAGTCTAGGAGTTATATCTTCCAGTATAACCCCTTAATCAATCAGAGAGAGAGAGAGAGAGAGAGAGAGAGAGAGAGAGACTGTGTGTGTTTCATCTACCATGCATTCTACCAAAATTTATTTGGGTTCCTCCATTAACCTGAAACTGTGCTGGGTTCTAGTAATAAAGAAATGAGTCAAGCGTGGTCTCTGCCCTGGCAGAGCTCATGTATTCCAGTGTGGAGACAGACACATAAATGTGTGCTTAAAAGCAATTCAGTGGGTGTGAAAGGAAACATTAGGGAGGGGCAGCTAATTCATCTGTTGGAGCAGTTTGTCAAATATTTAGAGTAAGCTGTAATTTGTGAGTCTGACAGAATAAGCCAAGAGCTAGCCTGGAGGGAAAAGAGACAAAGAACAGGCCTGGGTGGATATTTTTGGCACAGGGCTCACATAAGCAAAGTACTGAGGAAAGAAGCAGTCTAGAGGGAGTGGGGTAGCCAGGGGCAGGAGACAGAGAAGAAAAACCTGAGGTTGCAGAGAGATAAGGAAGGGCTCAGAGGGACAGGAGTGAAATAGATACCTGGGGAGCTACAAATAGAATGGTATGGGCCTATCTGAATTGTACATTTCTCTGTAGGTTACATAGAGAATAGATTCAGGAAGGCAAGAGTGAAAATCAGAAGACAAGTCAGAAGTCTAGAGCAATAGGTGAGTCAATAGATGGTGAGGGCCTGACCGAGAACATCAGGGGGAAGGAGAAGGAAGAGGGGACAGGTCAGAGCACAGAGATACAGCAAAATATGCAGTAGAAGTCCCCCTACTTAACACATCCGTGCTATTAGCTTCAGGCATCTCAATTACTTGAGCC
>NW_007109711.1:0-716 GCF_000164805.1 Carlito syrichta
ATTCTCGTTTGTTGTCTTGCAGGGGTTCTCTGAATCTCTTGTGTTTGAATTTTTTCATCCTTAATGAGATGAGGGAAGTTTTCTTGAATGATTTCATGAAATGTTTGTTCCAGTGTGGCTTCGGTTTCTCTTTCTGCCTCAGGAAGCCCAATTATTCTTAGGTTTGGTCTCTTGAAGTGATCATTCATCTCTTGCAGGTTTTGTTCTGTATTTTTGAGCTTCTTTTCTATGCTTTTGACAGTTTGGGTTAGTTCTGTGTTTTGGTCTTCAAGCTCTGAGATTCTTTCTTCGGCTTGGCTGATTCTGCTTTCCATGCTTATTAGTCTGTTGTTCATTTCCATCACAGTATTCTTTACTGCTGTCATTTCTGACAACAACTCCTTCCTATTTTCCTCTTGTCTCTCCTCAATTTTTTTAATTCTCTCCATTAATGTCTTGATGTCTGGGTTTGTTGCATGTAGCCAGTCATTCTGGGGACTCTTCATTGTCTGTGTTCCAGAATCTGTTTTCTCATTGTCTGATCTCCCAGGGGTCTGTGTAAGACCTATATTCTTCTTTTGGTTTTTCTTCATTTGTGCGGTTTTTCCCCCCTCCTTACTTTTTCCTTCCCTCCACGTCACCGTCTTCTTTAATTCTGTTATTCAGGGGTAAAGGGATTGGTTTTACTTCTGTTTGTTCAATCTCCTATTCTTTATGTACGTCCTCTTACTTTGTTC
>NW_007109712.1:0-926 GCF_000164805.1 Carlito syrichta
AAAAAAGTTTTCAACATCACTCATCATCAGGGATATGCAAATTAAAACCACAGTGAAATGCCACCTCACATCAGTCAGAATGGCCATGATTAAAAACTCAAAAAATAGATGCCGACATGGATGCAGAGAAAAGGGAATACTAACACTGTTGGTGGAAGTGTAAGTTCAGACATCCTCTATGGAACGTGATATGAAACTTCTCAAAGAACTAAAAGTAGATCTACCATGAGATCCCACTACTAGGTATCTACCCAATGGGACAGAGGTTGTAACATAACAAAGACACCTAGGCGCACTTGTTCACTGCAGCACAATTCACCGATGTGAAATCGACTGACATACCCATCAACTAAGTGGATAATGAATATGTGGTGTATATATACACCATGGAATACTATACAGCCATGAAAAAGAATGAAATTGCGTCCTTTGCAGCAACATGGATGGAGCTGAAGACCATCATCCTAAGTAAACTGACTCAGAAACAGAAAGCCAAACACGTGGGAGCTAAATAGTCACAAGGATGGAAATAACAGGCACTGCAGACACTAATAAGGGGGGAGGGACCTAAGGTTCAGAAACTGCCTGCAGGGTACAACGTTCACTATCTGGGAAATGGGCTGCCTGAGACCCAGTTCCCACCACTACACAATATGTCCATCTGACATGTACTCATGTATACCCCCCAAATCTAAAATTTTTTAATTGAATAGAAAAAGAAGATCACCCCATCTATTTGAACACATATCTGCTCATTAAGCAACTTTTTATATTTTTTTTTTTTTTTTTGAGTTGGAGTCTCGCTCGGTTGCCCAGACTGGAGTGCAGCGGCCGCTCCCGGCCACCCGCACCCTTGCCTGCGGGGCTCCGGCAATCCTTCCGCCTCAGCCTTCCGAGTAACTGAAGTTACAGGCATGCGCTACCAC
>NW_007109713.1:0-926 GCF_000164805.1 Carlito syrichta
TGAGTGAAAAAAAAAGCAGGACCCAGCAGATGGATTTGCTCACAGTGACCAGAGTCTGGCACACTGCAAGAGCACAGGCTCGTGGGTGACACAGACCATAGGATGTTGCAGCCACCTGTCATGCACAGAAGGCCCGTGGATTCTCAAAGCACCATTGCCAATACAGAGCAAGAGAGCATGGACACTCCACTGCAGATTGCCACCAATAGAATACACAGCTACCCAGAAGTCTCAGCCTGTCCAGGAAAAGGTGACACCATTAAAGAGAACCTTCAGTTTCAGCAGCTTTAAAACAGTAAGCTTGTCATTGCTGAGATTTTTCACCTATCTATATGATACGTCAAAGTTGAGGGCTGTGTTCTGGGTATTCTCCAAGTCCATTCCCCTCCCTTCTTTGCCTGACTCTATCCCCAAGAGGCTGACTTCTAGGGACTGCATCACCAGGCTTTCTTGGCCTTGGACTTCAGAAGGGATCTGGCCAATGGGAATCACTAGTAGGTGATCAAAAGGCAGAAGATAGCCCAAGGGGCTCTCCCCTGTACCCTAGTTCCTTCAACTGCTTTCTCTGGGTCCTATCTCCAGCCTGGTTGTGACCTTTCCATGGGTGCAGCTGTCACCAGGCTCCAGGACCATTCCCTGTTTAGGTTAAGAGTGGTCATGACTTCTCAGTGTTGCTAGCTCCTGGTCCTGACTTTTCATCTCAGTGTCTTTAATGTGCTCATACCTTTGTAAATAGCCTCGTTATTCAACTCTATTCAATTAAAAACCTTTGAGTGTGACCTCTTCTTCTGTGGCCCTTGACTAACAGACCCTTTTAAATCTTAATAGAAAGGGTAGAACTTTATACACGCACTAGAAGAAGGTGAATTGTTTTTTATCTTTCCTTCCAAGTTTATCTAACAAATCATTTGTGGTGTGTGTGTGAA
>NW_007109714.1:0-677 GCF_000164805.1 Carlito syrichta
CAGTTCATTGTTTTAAAGTGGCATGGCAGGTTTTGAGACGTAGGTAGTTTCCATGTAATAGGCAATCAGATTTAGGTTTTAGGTTAAAATGTCATTGAATTAAGTTTTATAGAACATGGAGTAAGTTCATAATTTTTATACTTATTAGTACTAATGATAAGGTTTGTAATAGATTATAGTAGGATAATAGTTGTATTAGAATTTGGACATGATCTTATAAGATAAGTAATTAATAAAGTATAAAAGACAATAGTTTAGATATTTGAGATTTATAGAAGTTGTGATAAGATTTTAGGTTAAGGATAAGTTCATAGGTAATTAATATACAATCATAGGGCAGTATAGAAATGTAGTAGGTTATAAGAATTATAAAAATAAATAGTATAAAATTAAGGTAATAAAATTAAGTCATTTAAGTAAACTTATAGATTATAGTATAGTGTTAAGTTAATAATATTAATCGTCAAAAATATTAAAGGTTAGTAAAATTGGATTGAACTTAGAGTTAACTTGGAAAGTTTTTTAATCAGGACTTAGAACTTAGAGTATAATATGAATGATTTATTGAACATTGTGGAGAACATTTTGAACAATCTGTATTGAAATTTGTGCACCTGTGATTCATACATCATGGAATTGTAATTGTTCACTGGCAACCTGAAAGTCTCGTGACGGTA
>NW_007109715.1:0-1244 GCF_000164805.1 Carlito syrichta
CGAGATGCAAATTAAAACTACACTGAGATACCACCTAACTGCAGTCAGAATGGCCATTATCAATAACTCAGAAAATGATATGCTGGAGAGGAGGTGGTGAAAATGGAACACTTCTACACTGTTGGTAGGAGTGTAAACTAGTGCAACCTCTGTGGAAATCAGTGTGGTTATTCCTAAAAGCTCTAAAAATCGACCTTCCATATGACCCCACAATCCCCCTACTGGGATTATACACTGAAGAACACAAATCACTCTATAAAATAGATACCTGGACACGTATGTTTAGCACAGCACTGTTCACAATAGCAAGATCATGGAACCAACTATACTGTCCACCAAAAGAGGACTGGATTAAAAAAATATGGTACATAAACACAATGGAATATTACACAGTCATAAAAAAGAACAAAATCATGAACTTCGCAGCAACCTGGATGGAATTAGAATTTATAATACTGAGTGATCTCGCACAGAAACAAAGATCTGAGTATCACATGTTCTCACTCATAATTGGCCCTTGAACCACTATCATAATACTGTAAGAAAAACATTGACAGTGGTGGGAAACTATAGGGGGCAGGGAGGGAAAGGGAGGTGGGATTAACAGTAATCAATATCTGCCTGGGGACAGAGTGGCACACCTCATCAACAAGGGTACCTGCACAATCCATATTTGTATACCTAACCCTTAACTGTACCCCACAATTTTAAAATAAAAAATGTTAAAAAAATAAAATAAAATATTAATTCAACTGGTACCATAAAAAAAAGAAATACAAAATAAGTCTAGAGTCCCATGCCATTGTGAATGCATAAAGAGATTTAGTCTAATCTGCTGAGTCATTTATTTGATGTCATTTAATATGTGATACAATTAAAACATATGGATGAAAGATTTTTAAACAGAGACCTAATGGGAAACTGTTTCTGAATGTCATTACATATCTGCCTTTCATCATCTACACATAAGAATTTTGTTCACAGATAAAATACACAGATTATGTCAGAACTATATTCAATAGAGAATGATAACATATTTTGTATTGAAAAAAGTTAAGGTAGCACTGGATAAAACCAAAGTATGCTTTGTTTTCATATGATGGAGGAAAAAGTGTTATTTAAAAGGAAAATAAAGTATTATTAATGAAATAAGAAGAGGTATTAATGTTATTGAGCTCTTGCTATTTTTCAATAGCTCCTACATACATTATCTCTTCAGGTGATTTCCTGCATGCTATCTAGAG
>NW_007109716.1:0-762 GCF_000164805.1 Carlito syrichta
AAATGTTACTTTACCCCAGCTAGTTGCAAATTGCTGTGTGAAGGTCACAGGTGTGACTTGTTAATCTAAGTGATAATGGTAGTGCTTAGAACTTGGTAGTGATTTATAATGTAATAGTTATAGGAATAAGTAAGTTATGTATGGAGATTAAGAAATGGTAATCATTAAAAAATGTTAGAAATTTATAAAATTTATAGTTTAGGATGATAATGTTTTAAGATAAAAACAGGATGAACAAAGACACATTGCCTGTCCGGTCCATTCAATTGTAACTGATTGCCTTGGAAACAAAAAACATGTAGGGTATAAAAGGAGTGGGAAAAGACAATAAACTGGCATTTGTCCTGCTTGCAGCAGAGTCAGTGTCCAAGTTTTTTCTCCTGTGCCTATGCTGTCCCTCTTTCAGGAAACCCTGACCTGCTGGAGCTGGACTCTAGCAATCGGGAATCAGACACTAATTCTGAGAGGGACGGGTTACACTGAATGTGTCCTGAGGAGGTCAGTCCTGTTGTTCCCTAAAGGCATTTTAGGTATTTGGCATGAAATATGCTGAGCTGAACCCCATACTTGAGGGTGAAAATGCCCCCTCAACTTGAGAGTGGAAGTAGAAAAAGAGAGAAGGGTATTTATTTGTTGTTTTGTCTTGTTTTTGTTTTTGTTTTTGTTTTGAGTTGGAGTCTCATTCTGTCACCCAGTCTGGAGTGCAGTGGCCACTCCCGGGCACCATAGCCTTGACCTGCTGGGCTGTGGCGATCCTTCCAC
>NW_007109717.1:0-973 GCF_000164805.1 Carlito syrichta
CAAAACAAGGATCAAAAGATACCTGGAAACAAATGAAAATGAAAAAACATCTTACCAAAATCTCTGGGATGCTCTGAAAGCTGTAGTAAGAGGGGAATTTATATCCCTACAAACACATGAAGAAAATGGAAGGAACAAAAATTCACAACCTAACAAGCCACCTAAAGAAGCTGGAAAAGCAAGACCACAAAAACCCTAATTTCAGCAGAAGAATCCAGATCACCAAAATAAAAGCCCAAATCCAGGACATAGAAGACAAAAAGATAATACAAAAATCAATGAAACAAAAAGCTGGTTCTTCGAAAGGATAAACAAGATTGATGGTCCCCTAGCTAGATTGACCAAGAAAAAACGAGAAAAAAACCAAATAAGCACAATCAGAAACACAAAAGATGAAGTCACATCTGACCCTGAATAAATACAAAACATCATTAGAGACTACTACGTACACTTGTATGGAAACAAACTTGAAAACCTTAAGGAAATGGAGGACTTTCTGACATCACACAACCTACCTAGGTTGGAACAAGAAGAAATTGAGACCCTAAATAGACCAATAACAATCAAGGAAATCGACTACATAATAAGAAAACTTCCTACAAAAAAAAAGCCCTGGTCCAGATGGCTTTCCAGCAGAATTCTACAAGACATTCAAGGAGGAGCTGATACCAATCCTACTGAAGGTATTCCAGGTGATTGAAAAAGATGGAACTCTCCCCAAATCATTTTATGAAGCCAACATCACATTGATACCCAAGCCAGGTAAAGATCCAACAAAGAAAGAGAACTACAGGCCAATATCTCTGATGAACATAGATGCTAAAATTCTCAACAAGATCCTAGCAAACCGGATTCAGCAATATATCTTAAAAATCATCCACCATGACCAAGCAGGCTTCATTCCTGGGATGCAAGGCTGGTTCAACATTCGTAAAACCATAAATGTAATTAAATACATCACAGATGTCAAAAC
>NW_007109717.1:1718-2499 GCF_000164805.1 Carlito syrichta
TCCACTCTCACCCCTCCTGTTCAGCATAGTTTTGGAAGTCCTGGCTAGAGCAATCAGAAGAGGAGGCAATCAGAGGTATTCAAGTAGGAAAAGAGGAAGTCAAGTTATCTCTCTATGCAGATGATATGATTGTGTACCTTGAAAACCCAAGAGAATCTGTCAAAGATCTCCTTACATTGATAAAGGCCTTCGGCAAAGTCTCAGGATACAAAATAAATGTACAAAAGACAATCGCATTTCTCTACACCAATAATAAACAAACAGAAACCCAAATAAAAAACACAATTCCATTCACAATAGCCACAAAAAAAATGAAATACTTTGGCATCTTCCTAACCAGAGACGTGAAAGACCTTTACAATGAAAATTACAAAACACTGCTCAAAGCAATCAAAGCTGACACGAACAAGTGGAAAAATATCCCATGCTCATGGATCGGAAGAATCAACATTGTGAAGATGTCCATCTTACCTAAGGCAATCCACAAATTCAATGTAATACCCATTAAATTACCAACAACATTCTTCTCAGACCTAGAAAAAACAACACAGGAACTCATATGGAATCACAAACGTCCAAGAATAGCCAGAACAATCCTCAGCAAAAAAAAAACAAAGCAGGTGGTATCACAATACCAGATTTCAAACTTTACTATAAAGCTACAATCATCAAAACAGCTTGGTATTGGTACAGGAACAGGCATACAGATTAATGGAACAGAATTTGAGATTCCAGAAGCAAAACCTCAATTTCTCAACCAACTCATCTTTGACAAAGCTCT
>NW_007109717.1:3401-36680 GCF_000164805.1 Carlito syrichta
CCGAGTATCACATGTTCTCACTCATATAATGGACCTTGAACATCCAATGTAATACTATAAGAAAATGACTGATGGGAAACTATGGGGGGGGATGGGATTAACAGTAGCAAATATCTGTCTGGGGATGGGAAAACACCTCTTATCAACAGGGTGGTTGAATGAAACGTAATTATACACCTAACCCTTAACTGTACCCCACAAAACCATAATAAAAAATATTGATTAATTAAAAAATAAAAAATACTTAGAATGAATCCAAAAAAAAAAAAAAAAAGAAAGGGATGTTTAAACTGTTTTTTAAAAATAACATTTTTGAGGTATAACTTACAAAGAATAAAATTCTCTCTTCTTAAGTGTACAATTTCAGTGAGTTTTGACAAATATGCACAGCTGTGAATCAGTGTCTGGAACCTTTCTGTCCCACCAGAGAGATCCCTTCCGTAGTCAGCCCCCTTCCTTTTGTCTCAGTCCCTGGAAGCCAATGCTCAGTTTTCTGTCCTGATTATTTGGTCTTTTCGAGAATGCATCTCAATGGGGTCACATAGTACATAGCCTTTTGAGTCTGGTTTCTTTCACTGAACATAATACTTATGAGATTCATCTCATTGTTTCATGTGTTAGTAGTTTGTTTCTTTTTATTGCTATGTAGCAGCCGAGTCAATGAATGTACCCAGTACCTAGCTAGCAGCATGTGGACCTCTGAATTCCTCCTAGTCTGGGCTATTATGAAAAGGTTTCTAAAAACACTCACGTGCAAGTCTTTATGTGGACATACCCAGGAGTCAACAGCCAGGGATGGCAAATACCTAGGGATAGGATTGCTGGATCATTTGGGCGGTGTATGTTTAATTTTATAAAAAGATGGCCAAACTGTTTTCCAAAGTGGCTAAGCTATTTTGCATTCTCACCAGCAATATATGAAAGTTCCTGGTGCTCAGCATACTTTCCGATACTTGGCATTGTAAAGTTTTTTTTAAACACTATTTGTTATTTTAATTTTTAATTTTAATTGTTGTTAAGAGATAAGGTCTTGCTCTGTCACCCAGGCTGGAGTGCTATGACATGATTATAGCTCATTGTAACCTCCAGGTCCTGGATCAAGTGATCCTTCCGCCTCAGCCTCCCTAGTAGATGGGACTACCAACTACAGGTACATACCATCTCACCTGACTAATTTTTGGAGAAGGAGATAGAGACAGAGTGTCACCATGTTGCCTGGGCTGATCTTGAGCTCCTGAGTGCAAGTAATCAGGCATTCCAAAGTGCTGAGATTATAGGCATGAACCACCTTGCCCAAGCAAAAATAGCCATTTTAGTTTTGGGGACTTTAATATGCATTTTTTTCTCATTAAAAGTAATGGTGAGCATTATTTCATGTGCTCACTGGCCATACCTATATCTTCTTAGTGAAGTATCTAATTAGTGATGTATCTATTTACATCTTTTGCCCATTTTTAAATAGAATTACTTTCTTATATTTGAATTGAGTCGTTTATATATTTGAATATGTCTTTTGTCAGATATTCATTATGCAAATAATTTCTCCCAATCTATAACGTATCTTTTCATTTTATTAATTGTGTCTTTTAAAGAGCAAAAATTTTAAATCTCAATAAACTTCATTTCACCAATGTTTTTCTTTTATGGTTCATGCTCTTAGTGTCTTATCTAAAAATGTATTGCTAAACCAAGGTCATAATTGTTTTTCTATACTTTCTTCTAGAAATGTTATGGCTTTAGTCCATTTAAGTCTATGATTTTTGGGTTTTGGGTTTTTTTTTTAGTTGGAGTCTCACTCTGTCACCCAGACTGGAGTGCAGTGGCATGCTCCCAGCTACCGCATCCTTGACTGGTGGACTCCTGTGATCCTTCCACCTCAGCCTTCCAAGTAGCTGGAACTACAGGCGCGTGCTACCATGCCCAGCTAATTTTTGATTTGTTGTAGAGATGAGGTCTCGCCTAGTTGCTCGGGCAGGTCTTGAACCTGCAGGCTCAGGCAATCCACTCGTCTCGGCCTCCCATAGTACTGTGATTACAGGCTGAGCCACTGAGCCCAGCCAAGTCTATAATTTTTGAGTTAATTTTTGTATATATTGTTCAGAATCTTTTAAGTATGTCAAAAAATACACATTTCTCTGTTCAATTACTTTAGTACTGTCATCAAAATTCAATGGACTATACATAGATGGGCCTATTTCTAGACACTATTCATTTCCATTGACCCATATGTCTATCCTTATTTCAAAATCAGACTTTCTTGATTACTATGGATAGCTTCACAGTAAAACTTGAAATCAGATGTAATCCTCTAAATTTGTTGTTCTTTTTCAAAACTTTTGTATTCCAAATATATTTTATAATCGCCTTGTTAATCTCTATCCCCCAAAAAATCCTGCTAGAATTTTGAATGGGTTTGCTTTGACTCTATAACTCAATTTAAGGAGACCTGAGAACTGACATCTTAATAATATTAAATTTTCCTATCTACTAATGCGTTATAGCCCTAGATTTGTTTAGCTCTTATTTCTGCCAGTCATGTTTGATCATTTTCATCATTCAAGTTTTGCATATTTTGTTAGGTTTATCACTGAATAATATGTTTTTATGCTTCTATAAATAGTATTTTTGAAATATCAACTTCCAATTGCTTTTTGCTAGTATACAGAAATAAAATCGATTTTTATTTTATGACCTTGCTAAATCCACCTGCCGATACTAGCCTTTTTTTCCAGTAGGTATGTGTGGGCTGCAAGTCAGGATTAGCTGCACAAGCAGGCTGTGTGCAAGTGAAGTTTGGACCTCCAGCTGGCCCTCACTTCTCCTGGCTGAGGACCAGGCACCCTTTGCAATGCGGCATGCCTCCACCCCTCCCACCCTCCCTCTCAGACAGTGTCCATCCATGGCCCCTTCCTCCCTTGTGCGAAGGTGATTCCTGTTCAGGTCCCATTTTCGAATGAGAACGTTCCATTATTAAGTTTTCTTTTCCGTGATAGATCACTAAGCATGATGGTCTCCATCTGCATCCAGTTATCTGCGAATTCCGTGAGTACTAGCCTTTTTGTGGCTCCTCTGAGATTTTCCACTTAGAAGAAAATGCCATTGTGGTTAAAGACAGGTTTATTTCTTCCTTTCTGATTTGCATGCCTTTTGTTTCTCATCCTAGGCTTTTGCATTGGCAAAGGTCTCCAGCACAATGTTGCATAGAATTGGTGAAAGCAGATGACTGTGTCTTGTTCAGTCTTAGTAGTAAAGCACTCAGTCTTTCACTGTTAAATATCTGGTTAGCTGTAGGTTTCTTATAGATGTCCTTTGTTAGGTTGAAGAAGTTCCCCTCTATTTCTGGTTTTCTGAGTGTTTTTATCACAAATGAAAACTGAATTTTGACAAGTGCCTTTTCTGCATATATTGAGATGATCATGTAGTTGTTGTTTTTTTTTGTAAATAGGTGAATTGCAATGGTTGGTTTTTAAAAGTTGAACCAATTAAGCATTTCTAAGATAAACTCAACTTGGTTTTTAAGTTTGATAATTAGGCAATTTCAGAGGAATTTGTTCACTTCATCTAGGTTGCTGAATTTATTTTCATGTAGTCGTGCATAATGTTCCCTTATTAATCTTCTATCGTCTGTTGGATCTGTAGTATGTGCTCTATTTATTCCTGATATTGGTCATTCGTGTCCTCTCTCTCTTTATCATCTATCTGTCTGTCTGTCTGTCCGTCTATCTATCCATCTGTCATCTATCATCTGTCTACCATCTCTCATCTTTTTTGTTCCTGATCAGTCTGCTTAGAGATTTAGCAATATTATTATTACTTTTTCAATTACCTTTTAAAATTTCATTATTTACTCTTGTTTTCCTGTTTCCAAATTCCTTTTTATCTGTTCTTATTTTATTTCCTTCCTTCTGCTTGCTTGGATATTTTCTCTTCTTTTTAAAGTTCCTTAATGTAAAATGTTAGATCATTGATTTGAAATATTTGTCCTTATATAAATATTTGTGTATATATAATATATATATATTTCCTCTTAGTGTGACTTTATCAGCATTCCATAAGTTTTGATATGTTTTGTCTTCATTTTCACTCAATTTAAATGTTTTCTTATTGCCCCATTTGAGTTTCCCTTTGATTCATGTGTTATTTCAAAGTGTATGATTTAATTTCCAAATATTTAGGAATTTTCGGATATATTTTTTATTATGATTTCTTGTTTATTTCTGGTGTTGTCCTAGAATACAATGCAACTTGATGAGTGTTCCACTCCTACTTGAAAATAATGTCTATTCAGCTATTGTCAGGTGGAACATTCTATAAGCATTACTTAGCTCAAATTGATCGATAGTCTTGTCAGCTCTTTTATATTCTTATTGACTTTATGTTTACTTGTTCTTTTGATTATGTAAAGAGAAGTATTAAAGTCTCCAAGTATGATTTTCACTTCTATCAGGTTTTCCTTCATGTATTTTAAAGCTCTCTTGTTATGTGCATACATACTTCCTGTGTATGCACATAACAAGAGAGCTTTAAAATACATGAAGGAAAGCCTGATATCTTTTTGAGAAAATGTTCCCTTTATTATTATTATTATTATTATTATTATTACAGAAAACCTGATATCTTTTTGAGAAAATGTTCCCTTTATTATTATGTAATGTCTCTTTCTATCCATGGTAATATTTGTTGTTCTGAAATCTAATTTTTATAGTGTTATTATAGCCACTTCCACTTTCTTTTGATTAGTATTTGCGTAGCATGTCTTTCCCCATTATTTTGCTTTTACCCTATATACTGCTTTATACTAAAGTTGATTTCTTGCAGACAGTATATCATATAGTCCATATCCAATTAGACATTCACTGTCTTTTAGTTTGGAACATCTAGTCTATCTATACTTAATGTGATTATTGATGCAGTTGGATTTAGATCAACTATCTTGTTGATATTGTCCTGTTTTTTAATTCCTTTTTTGTATTTTCCTGCTATTTTGCATTAAAGTTAAATCATATGATTCCACATCATATCCACTATTATCTTATTATTTATACCTACCTCTTTTCTAATTTATTTAATTCTTACTCTAAGAATTAACTTATACATCATCAATTTATCAATTTCTACTTCAAATATTATAACGCCCTTTCGGTATACTATAAGAACCTGGCAACACTATATTTCCATTTTCTTTCTCTCATTCTTTGAGCTTTTTTCCATACTTCTTATGTGTTATGAACTTTAAAATGCATTGTTAAAATTTTGCAGTAGACAATATTTTATTTACAAAATATAATTATTATAAAACAATACAAAGTAAGACATTGCTTTATATTTTCCTTTATTTTTACTATTTGTAGAGCTCTACATTTCTTTGTGTATTACTAGAGCTCTTCATTTCCATCTGGTATCAATTGCTGCTTGAAGAACTTTCTTCAATATTTCCTATTGTGCAGGTCTCCTGGCAGTGAATTCTCTTAAGTTTTTGATGTCTGAAAAAACTTTTATTCTGTTTTCATTTTTCAAAGACATATTCACTGGCTATAGAGTTCTGAGTTGACTTTTTTCTTTCAGTACCTTAGGGATGTGGTTACATTGTCTTCTGGTTTGCCACCTTTCTGATAAAAAAATCTGCTTGATATTCACATCTTTGTTCCACTGTATTTAACGTTACTATTTCCTTTAACTGCTTTCAAGATTTTCCCTATATCTTTGGTTTTCAGAAGTTTGACTATTGTGTGTGTCTGTGTGTGTGTGTGTGTGTGTGTGTGTGTGTGTGTGTGTGTGTGTGTGTGTGTGAGATATCCTACTTGGGATTCTTTAAATTTTTGTATCTGTGCTTTGTCATATATTTTTTTTAATTATCAGTTATTATCTTTCCAAGTACTTCTTTTAAAATTGTGGTCTCACTCTGTCACCCTGGCTGTAGTGTAGCGGCATGGTCATGATATTCACACTCATGGCATCCTCGACCTCCCAGGCTGAAGTCCACCTCAGCATCCCAAATAGCTGAGACTACAGGCATGTGCCACTACATCTAGCTGATTTTTTTTATTCTTTGTAGGGGCAAGATTTCACTATGTTGTCTAGGCTAGTCTCCAATATCTGGGCTCAAACAATTCACCCATCTCAGTCTCTCAAAGTGCTGAGATTACAGGCATGAGCCACCTCTCCTGGCTTCTAACAGTTACTTATAACTGTTTCTGTATTTCTTCTTGCAGAATTCCAATTATGTATTTTTCTCCTACTTCATACTGTCTCACAGCTCTATTTTTTTTTCTTTTTGCCCTGTTTTACTCACTAACCCATATTCACATTCACTGATTCTTTCCTCGACAGTGTCCATTTCCCTTTTAAACCTGTGAAAGTAATTTGTCTTTGATATCATGTTTTGTTTTGCTTTTTACATGTCCAGCATTTCCATTTGATTTTTTAAAACTCATTTCTATCTCTCTGCTAAAATTCTCCATATATTCATGCAAGTTGTCCACCTTTCCCAGTAAATCTTTATTCTTCTCAAACATAGCTACTATAAAGTCCTGTCTGATCATTCTAACGTCTGGTCCATTTCTTAGTCTGTTTCTGTTGATTGATCTGTCTCTTAACAATGAGGTTTCTTTATTTGTTCATTTGTTTGACTTGTGTATGTTTCCTAATTTTTCATTGGATGTTGACTATTTTATTAAGAAAAACAGCAGAGACCAAGATAAATAATACTATTAATTTTCTACTTTCTTTTATAATATATGTATTTATAGCTATTATATCCTTCCATGCATGGTTTAAGTACCTCTCATAAGCTTGTGTATGTAATATCATTCAATTCACATATTTGCATTGTGATTTCTTCTTTGACCCATAGATTAGTCAGGAGTATGTTTATATATTTCCAAATACATGGAAATTTTTTGCTTAATTAGCTTGTGATCAGAGAATATACCCTATTTGATCTCAATCCTTTAAAATTTGTTGAAACTTGCTATAAGAATCCAGCACTTGGTAAATTTTTGTGTCTTGAAAAATATCATGATGTACAGTTGTTATTGAACACATTGTTTCATATATGAACACAGAGGCAAACATGTATATGAGTATGTAGGTTAAATTTATTTCTTGTTGTGGCCAATTCTTCTATATCTTTACTAATTTTTTATTGTTCGACCCATCACTGGGAAAGCTGAATGAAAATGTTGTTATAATTGTCAATCTGTCTATCCTCTTGTAGCTAGTTCAGTCAAATGTTGCTTTATACACTTTGAGGCTATTTGGCACATTCATGTGTAAAATTTTTCCATCTTTGTGGTATATCAAACCTTTTCTTAGTCTCCAGGGCCTGAGTAGAATATAACACTCTTAGTCCCACTCTTCTGAATTATTGGTTTGTCTAGTAAACCCAAGTACTGAACTCCCTTGCACTTTGAGCACAAGTGATATGGGTTCCAATATGCGCTCTTACTGGCTGTGTGTCCTTGGGCACAGCTGCTTCAACCCTGCATACCTTTCTTGCATCATTTGTAAAACATACATAACAGAGTGGCTGTGAGAAATAAATGAGCATGTGAATTAACATAATGCTCTTAGTGTCTAGCATGTAGCAAAAGCTCAGAATAAATGTTAGCTATTAATATTCTTTACTTGATTCGCCTGGGGACGCAGCTTGACCTTTGATTTCAGACCAGCTAAAAATCCATGATAGCAAATGTAGCAAGAGGCTTTCTGATTTTGAAGATGGGCAAAGATGAAAAACTCTTTGCTCAAACTGGATGACTTAGATTCCAGGAGAATAGCTTTAGAATAGTAGATACTGTTTTTCAGTTGTGTGATGACGACACATTATATCCAGGACCTGCAGGTGGCTCATCTCCACAATTGGGATATCATACCGGACTTTGCCTGCTCGCCACTGGAAAGTCACAGCTAGGGAAGTGCTTTTCAAATTGGAAGGTGCAATGGGAATGTAGGTGCAATTTCTGTGATCATTTCTTAATGCCGCATGTCAGAAAATTCTGGTAACTTCTTACTCAGAACAGGAAGATCAAAAGTCAAACCATAAGGAGTGTGTGGGCACGCATGCACACACGCAAGATTTGCGTGCTGAAAAGAGAAGGAAGTATCTGCCAGCCGATTTAAATCTTCCACTTGACTAGCTCTGCCCAGAACAGTCCTCGCTGCCAGTAGCTTGCCGGAGTTGTGGGCTTATTGGACACCCACAGGCCTGAAGCAGAGAAACTCAACTGTTCTAATTCCCACTCCTCCCCAGGGGACTGTGGCTGTCAGTGGAGTAGTGAGAAAGAGGAGCAAAGATGGGAAGAAACCAGCAGCTATTCGTGAGGCTGTGGCCACGCCTGCCTCCACCAGCAGACCACCTGCCAAAGGCAGAGATGATAAAAGGACCACATTTTCCACTCCTCGAAGCCAAACAAGCGCACAGGGTCCGCAGAGCCTCTCTGCATCAGTGCCTGTCGAGGGGGAAAGAGCTGAACCCACTGAAAGGGCACCTCTGCTAAATGAATCCATAACCCGAGAGCCAGATCCAGACAGATGTGGTCACACAGCAGGGATGCCGCCTGCCGAGAGACACCTCCGCCTCGGTCCTGCCCAGCTTTCTTCCTTGTCAGGCGATCTGGCCAGGTTATGAAAACCGTGCGCTTCCTTGGTGAGTTGTCTTCAGAGATGACAGCCAGAGCCTAGCCCTCCTGTTACAGACCAGCAGCGACTCAGGGATCTTGGCACACTCTCCGCCTGAGGACATCTGTGAAAGGGCAAACCCAGGGACAGAGCCTGGAGGTCAGTTAGCCTCAGTGGCTCCCATTCCCCAGGTTCCTGCTCCCTCTCTGCAGGTTACCCATCCCCTCCCCGCCGTGGGGTCAAAAATGCAGGTCCTACCAGGTGCCATGATTCATGCCTGTAATCCCAGCACTTCGGGAGGCCAAAACGGGCAGATTGCTTGAGCCCAGGAGTTCAACACCAACCTGGACAACAAAGCAAGACATTGACTCTACAAATAATAATAATAATAATAATAATAATTAGTTGGGCATGGTGGTACCCGCCTGTAGTCCTAGCTACTTTGGATGCTGAGATGGAAAGATCGCCTCTGGCTCAGCTGAGACAGTCTCTAGAAGCTTCCTCCACCCCCCAGGCAGGCCTGCCTCTTCTTTGTTTTTTTCCCACAGCACTGTTTTGAAAGCCTCTTCCACAGAGGCCCCAGGGATCTACCTGTTGGCCTCAAGGATTTGCAATTTCCCTAAAATGCGTTGTGGATTTTTATATATGAGCATCTGTATACTTTCCCCAAGGACAATAAAGACACAGTAACTTTATCAGATTCTCAAAGAACCCGTACCCTAAGAGCATTTAAATACGGATACAGCTCTACTACATATAACATTTATAGTTCAAAGTATGTTGTGCAGAGCAGGTCTGGGCCTGTCTTCCCTGCTGCCCTAAAGGGGTATGGTCTATAAGCCAGTGCTCCTTAATTGTTGTGAGATCGGTGTTGGATGAATAACAACTCTCCACAGTTGGAAAGACTGTCTGAGCCAGCAGACTCCAGAGAAGACAGACTCAGCTCTTCTCTGCATGAAAGGTGCTTGAAGTAATACACACACACACACACACACACACACACACCACATGCCACATGCTATAGACACACACACACAGGCACACACCATATATCAAATACCACAGACACACACACAACCACATGTGCCACAAACACACCACACACCACGTCACACCATACCACACATACCACCCCTATACCACACACACACACACACACACACACACACACACACACACACCATACCAGACACATATGATATACATATGCTCCCATACCACACACCACACATAACACACACATACTTGCATCAGACACACGCACCTAATCCACTCACCCATCACACCATGTACACTCACCACACGCACATACCACAGCCATAGACATGCACGCCACAGGAACATACATCCCACACACCACAGACACCACAAACATACACATCCCACACACACGAAGGCCAGCACAGCAACTCCAGAAACTGCCACGCCCAAATCCTCTCGCAGCACAGGACCTTCCAGGTGTCCAGTCAGCCCACTGAGGCAGGTCAGTCAGGAGGCGTCAGGGACAATTCCAGAACCGTGGCGCCCTCGCTCGCCTCCTGTGCTCTTTGAACATCCAGCCTCGCCAGCCCCTGCTCTCCCCCCTCTCCCACCCCTGTGTCAAGGCTTTTGCAGACGTTCCCAGAGAAAACTTAACACCGCTGCTGGTGTTCACGCCATGCTCATCAACTCCTTCTGGGCTGAACCTGGGTGCTGGAGCCCAGCTCTGCAGGGTGAGCCCCTCACAGCGCCTGTCTACCACAGCTGCATCCGGTCTCCATCCGCGAAAGGCAAACCCCACCTCCTCTCTCCACCTCTCCCTCCCTGACTGCAGCTCTGCCTACCTGGTATCTTGGCTTCTGACTCCCTCCCGTCAGGGAGCTCCCTCAAATGTCCTTCTTCCCCCAAAAGTTCTGCCATCTCCCTCCAACGTTTCCTCATGCCTGTTTCTGCAGAACGAGGGTCTCTCCAATTCACCAAGGCCAATATCCACTTGTACTTTCAACACTTGATTATGAAAAACTTCAAACATATAACAAGTAACTCAAATACCAGAATACTCCACATATTACATCACCTACACCTATCTGTTCATATTTCCCATATTTGTTTGTTCATTCTTTTTTTATTGAAATATTATAAAGTAGGGTCCAGATATCGTGACGTTTCACTCTAAGTACTTTGGTACGTAACTCTCAAAAGCAAGGCCATCTTCTTGCACAACTTATAATACCTTTACTGCACCAAACAAAGTTAGTAATGATGCCTTATCTCAACCACTATCAGTCTACATTCAAACGTCCTTTGTTGTTCCCGAGATACCTTTTACACATCGGTTTGCTTGAGACAGAATTCAAACAAGGTCCACATCTTGCACTTGGTTCTTGCCTCACTTAAATATTTAAAACATCTCAAGTGGCCTCCCCTCCCCCATTTCTTTTCCCATTCTGTTGCCTCATGGCAGAGACCTCATCTGGTGGCTTACATATATTAACAAAAAATACTCACTTTCTGGATTTGTCTGATTCCTCGCAGTAATGTTTCGCTCATTCTTCTGTGCCCCATACTTCCTTAGACTGGAAGTTTTAGGAGGCTTGACTGGATTCCAGTTTTATGTTGCTCTGCAAGTGTATCTCACAAGGCAGTAGATTTCAAACTTCAGTGGGTATGAGGCCCCCCTGGGGAACTTGGCAGAAACACTGAAGCCCAGGCCCTAACCCACCTTGGTGAGCTGGGTCCTTGTGTTCTGTATCAGCATCCCTGCTATAGGGGATGCTCTGGGCTCCATTATGTCACATCAGGGCACCCTCACTTTAGTGACACTGATGCTGACCTGGATCCAGGTGGTGGCAGGCTGAGCATCTAATGTCATTGCATTTGACCTATGTCTTTCATCTCATCTTATCCAGATTTCTCCAGGCCTTCTTTTTCTTTTTTTTGAGTTGGAGTCTCACTCTGTCACCCAGACTGGAGTGCAGTGGCCGCTCCCGGCCACCGCAGCCTCGACCTGCTGGGCTCCGGCGATCCTTCCGCCTTAGCCTTCCGAGTAGCCGGAATTACAGGCATGCGCTACCACGCCCTGTTGATTTTTTGATTTATTGTAGAGATGAGGTCTCGCTGCCCAGGCGGGTCTCGAACCCGTGGGCTCAGGCAATCCACTCACCTCAGTCTCCCAAAGGCGCGGGATTACAGGCTGAGCCACTGAGCCTGGCTTCTCCAGGCCTTTTCCCAGGAGTTAGTACCAGTCTGCATGTTTCTTCAACCTCTCCTCTATCCAGTTTCTCCTTCTTTTAAATAAAGAAAAGAGAATGCTTATTCCAGTGTGGTTTATAAAATCAAAAAATGGGGTAGAACTAAAACATCCAACTAAAAAGTTGTTCACACCTTTATTGAATGAAATTATTTGCAGCTGCTTAAAATGGCCTAATATAAAAATACCTAAACACACACACAAAATATTCCCAATAAAGTTTTAAGTAAATAAAGCTGCAAAACAGATACATAAATACAGACTGGACATATCATGTATAGCGATATCATTTCTGTAAAAACAATCTCACAAGCGGCAGAACTACTATAAATGCCTATGCCTAGAAAAAAAGCACAAGATAGAGTTCATTGTGATTTTATCTGGGTAACGGGGTTAGGTAGAAATTGTATTTCTGCCTTTGGCTTTTCTGTAATTCCCACATCTCGTACAATGGGCACAAATTAATTTGAAAACAGAAAAAAGTGAATTGCTTTAAACAACAGGAACTTTTTTGTTGCTGATCTGATGTCAGGTCAGCCTTCCAATTCTTCCCGGTCCTTCCCTCCGCATTCCTGAATGAGTTGTGGACATCGGTTGGCCTACACTCGTGTGCCGTTCCTTCGTTCCGTCGTCCTTCACAAGCTGCTTCTGGTTCAGACATCTTACTGACTGCTCTCTGCATTGCTCTTTGGTCTCTTTGGAGCATTTGGAAAGGAGAACACTGTCAAGTTCCTTCTCTTTCTTGACACTCTCTAACCTTACCTTTCACACCCTTCTTCTCTCTTTCACAAATATTTGTTAAACACTTAGTCTGTACCAGGCAGTGCTGTGGGCCCCTGGGCTACATCAGTGGAAAGAAATAGGCAAAAAGCCACCACTGCCCTCACGCCAGAGATTCCCTTCTGGGGATGTTGGTGAGGAGGGGAGGGGCTGTGAGGGTGGGGAGGGAGAGGGATGAGGCAGAAAATAAACAATGCATGCAATAAATGAATAAAACACATGATGTCATAGAAGGTGGTGAGTGCTACAGGAGAAACAAAACAAGTAAGAGGGGTCTGTAGTTGGGGGTGCTGGACAGCGTGGGCTGGCCTTAGAGGGGAAGTCTCATTGTGAAAGTGGCATTTAAACAGAGATATGACTGAGGCGAGGTGAATCCCTGGGTATCACCAAGGGCTTCTGGGGAAAAAAAACAAATGGTACAAGGGCAGCCTAAAACAACCTGAAACAGCCTAAAACAGCCTTGAATGGTCTAGAACAGCCTAGAGCAGCATAAAAAGCCCGGAACAACTGAGAACATCCTCGAACAACCTAGAATAGCCTAGAGAAGCCTGGGACAGCCTGCAGCTCCGACTAAGTGGGTGACAGGACAGAGAGCCGTGGAGGCGAGGCCTGAGACAGCAGCCTCTGTCGGAACTTTGGCTTTTATTCTGGGTGGACTAAAGCGCTGCTGAGAGCAGCTGGGCAGAGTCTGACTAGTGGATTTGGAAGGCTGGTCTGAAGGCTGATCTGAACGCTGTGGGCTCTGGTTTCTGCCTCGAGAACAGACGATGGGTGATGTTGGGGTGGAAGCCAGGAGACGGCTTCAGAGCCCTGCTGATGACGGGAGTGCACGTGGCAGCGGAGTGAGGAGTGTTGGGCTGCGAAACAGCTGAGGACAGAGCCAGCCCCTCGTGTTCCTGGGTCCCGTCTCTCATCCGTCACCGCCTCTCTTCTGCCTGCACACTCTCTCCCTGGGTGAATTCGTCTTTTTAGGTGCTTGCAGCCAGGCAGGGCAGACTCGCCTTTCTTCCAGCTCCAAGACGCCCCAACAGCTCCAAGACGCCCCTAGGAATGTCACGACCACACTTTCTAGCTCTAGGATGTAGTTTAAAACCAAGACCCTGGGTGGCTTTGTTCTTGGTCCCCAAGTGAGTCGGGTCTGCCCCGTCCTAAGGACAGACCCCGTCCTCTGGACTCCTGCCCATAGTAAGGAAGACAGTGCTTCACAGAGTACATTCCTTTCTAGTGTCTGCTATTTAACTGGACTCTAACAGTAACCCTGGGATATAGGCAGGGCAGGAAGAGCCACACCCCCTCATGAATTAGTAGACTCATAGATCAGGCGACTTGTCCTATTAGGCATGGAGGGGGTGAGCAGCGGAGACAGGACTAGAACTCAGGCTTCCTGGCTCCTCATCGACCTGCTGTCCAGTCCCCAGAGTCAGGGATCCTTCTAGAGCAGAAGTAAGAGCAACTTGGCTTTCTGTGTATTCTGGCAAAGAAGTTATTGTGAAACCAAACCGACTTCTGGGGACTGCTTCACGCTGCCCTGGAGCTTGGGCTCAGCTGGGGGCCCTGAATAAAGCTCCTCACTGTGGCGCCTCCTTCCTGCTGCCCCCAACGGAATGGGAGGCCCTGCCAGCCCAGATGCAGGACATCCTGCCACTGACAGGGCCCCTTCCCACCGGGGCGCTCTTTATCTCGCCATTAACGGAGGAAATGAGAGAGCAGTTCAAGTTTTTACTCTGCAAGTGGGGGGTACAGACGTGCTGCCGTCTGTCATTGCCGGATGCTCTGTGGTTGGTAACGGCCTTCAAACCGAATGGATCATGAAGGTGGACTGAGAATGCTCTGTTTAGGCTACAATTAATTTAGAATTGGAAATGGGGAGAAGCCCTGGTTGTTTCAAGCGGATCAAACCAGAGGCTGCCTTAGGCCAGCCACCCTTCTCATATTCCCGTTAAAAGCACATACCTATAAAAAGCTAGCTTCACTCCACCATGGTGGTGACCTTTCTCTCTGACCCATTTCCCATTATGAGAGCAATGAGCATCGAGCATGTGTTCTGGGATATTAATGACGCATTGGAGGGAAGAGGGGGAACTTGTAGAATGACTCTGGTGTAGTCAAGCTCGCCTCTCTCTAGGAGCTGCCTCTGTGCAGCCAAGGTAAACGTCCAGGTGCTGGCCGGGCTCCTTGCTGGACTCAGCTTCCTTGGCAGGTGGTCCTCTTGGCGTGGGGGTGGAGCTCCATGAGTGTGCAGAGCAGGTTTGGGTGGGGCACCCACCAGGGACCTGGAGTTCTTCTGAGGAGGGTGAAATCATCCAACACACAGCCACAACAGTTATTTTTCTGGGACACAGGGAGGATTTCCTCTTTCCTTCAGCCAAATTGGTGCACTTAGCACTTTCTAGAACTGAAAGAGAATTAAATGAGAAGGTGCCCTCTTTTATCCCATTAGAGAACCTAATCAAATGTTCTTAAAAATCGAGACCACAAAGTTAGACCTAGCTTTGAGGTGGTCTAAAAGATGGGGATAATATGAAGAGAATTTAGAATAGAATGAAGAGTTAAATAGATGTGCTGAACCCAGTCAAAGAGTATGGCAGCTCAAATAAATGTCAGCAGAAGAGGTCCTGGGTAAAACAAGAATGGGCGAGACAGGTGGAGACCACACCCTGTCCAACATCCTGGAGAACGCTAGCAGAGTGACTATAAAACCAGATCAACCTGGCAGTCAAGGTTACCAAGAACCCAGACAATATTCCAGCCAGAAATTCACGGGCCACTGAAAATTCCTCAACTAGGAGAGGCAACCATGAAAACTGTGAGAATGCAACACAAAAGTTGTTTAAAAGTGACAATTAATTCCTTAGTAGAGGAACATCTTTCCAATACAGAAAGACTTAGATTTAAAGTTAGACATGCTTAAGAGAATCAACCCACAGTAAACAGTTTTGCGGTTAATGCGTTGTGAGACAATTTTCCATGGGTCTCACATTTCCGCGTGTTTTGTGAGCAAGAATGTTTGTTTAGTAAACAGCTTTGAAAGATGAAGGTGGTGTCCTTCAAGAACAAAGGGCAGGCCTGTTTGCTGTCCGATATAAAGTCTTCCTCCAAAGCAAAGGTCAAGTGGACTTACTGCTCATTATAAAAGATTTGAGGTTTCTAAACTCAGATTTCCTCTCCTGTAACCCGCTGTATGTAAAGATGTCCCATGATCCTTTTCACAACACCCTTTGGGAACTAGAACTTGGGGGACTGGTATAAATGCTGATACTCTGCCTAGTACAATTGCTGTGAGTAACAAACTCCTTTTTCTCTGACCTAGAAGTCTCATGTCTTTTGCCAACATCCATGAAACTTGTTTGTTTGAAAGTAAGGAGAAATCTCAGAGCCCTTACAATTCTTGACATAAGTGCGCTATTCTTATTTGGTATTTAAGTTCTTAAGGTACTAGGAGACTTGTGATTCTGTATTAAAATGAAATGATTTAATTTGAAGTAAACAAAATGTATAAACAGTATGGGAACATTTAGGAGGAGTTAGTCATTCCATTTACAATAGCAATTCGTTAGATTAAAAATTATCTAAGAAGCCTGGAAAGATTTGGTTTTGGCAACTGAAGTACCTAAACAAGGAAATAAAATACATTAAATTTATAAATCATATTTTAAATGTTTGAAGGAGTTCAATAACTCTTTAAGATTTCCTTAACTTATTTTGTTAAAACATCTTAGCTTGATTTCTATGTAGACAGATGGAAAGTGTATGGCTCCCATCCTAACAACAAGAATATGACAAATAAAATACAAAATAACGTACCTTCAACTCATCAGAAAACTGATATCGCAGGGCAACTAAATAGCATGAATTCCAATGACAGATGAAACAGGATGCCATCCTCGTCAGTGTCCGAAATGGGAGAAGAGTACAGCTGCCTTGCAAGCAGGTAAAGAGACATCACTGAGATGTCAGCGAGTTGCAGGAGGCCAGCGGCAAACAGAGGATGCCTTTAAAGTACTGAAAGAAATTTGTTGTCAACGGAATTTTACACCTAGGAAAAAAAATATTTTAAAAGAGAGGGGGGGAAAAAAGACATTTCAGGCAAATAAATGCTGAAAGCATTTATCATCAGCAGATCTGATCTACAAGATATATTAAAGGAAGTCCTTCAGGCCAGAGTAGGATGCCAGTCAGAAACTTGGACCTACACAAAGAAATGAAGAGTTCTAGAAATTGCAAACATAAATTTGTAGTATAAAGTTAATTTTGGCTTATTTTTAGTTGCTCTAAAAATAGTTGACTATGTCAAGCAGTAATTGGGAAACTTTTTTTTTACTAAAGAGGACCAGATAAAAAAAATTCAGGCTACTCCACCATTGTAGCCCAAAAGCCATGGACAATATATAAACACATGGCTGTGTTTCCCCCCAAAAAACTTTATCTACAAAAGCTGGGGTAGGCTGAATTTGGCACATAGGCCATAGCTTACCTATCACTGGTCCAAAGCAAAGACATCAACAATGTACTCCAGAGTTTATAACAGTAGTAAAAGCATGAGAGTATACTTCATGAAGTTCTTACACTATAAACGAAGTGGCATAATATGATTTGGAATTAGACTGATAAATTAAAGATGTTCATGACAAACCCTAAGGCAACCACTAAAAAAGGAAGGGGGTCACTAATAAGCCAAGGGTAGAGATACTCAATCTGAAGTAAAAAAAAAAACTCAATATGAAAAGTGGGTATAAAAAGAAGAAAAAGGGAAGAAAAAGCAAGTGAGCTAATAGTAGATTTAAATAAAATCATATCGCTACTTGCTTCACATGTAAATGGTCTAAACACTCCAATTAAAAGGCAGAGATTGTCAGATTGTCTATAAGAAATAAACTTATAAAGAAAAAATTGAAAAATGAAAGAATGGAAAACTGTATATTATAAAACCTCCAGTCAAAACAATATTGAACTAACTGTGTCAATATTAGACAAAGTAGATTCTGGAACAAAGAATACTACCAGGGATCAAGAGTGACAATATATTATGGTAAAAGTGTCAGGTCACTGAAGAAGAAAATCTTTTAATTTCTCTGAGTCCCACTCAAAACTGGAAGCCAATACATGGGTTGGAATAGTACTCCTAAGTCTAAGTGTTCTAAAACTGTTGTACTTCTTTCTTAGAGCTTAGAGAGAATGTCCTGAAATGCCCCTAATCTTTGGACTTCTGAAAACCTTGCTAAGGTAGCAGGTCTGTGAAGAGTTTTACATTGTGTCTCCTACCTTCTGATGTACATAAGTCTTACCAGGGTGATCAGAATCCTGGCCATTGCCTGCTTACCAGCTTTGCTTACCATGATGGTATCCATATGATGGACTAGTAGGCTGTTCTGCAGAGCACCTCGACAACCAAGGTCCCTTTAGATTATATTGTGACAAACAATAAGAGAGTCACAGACCTCTAGGGCAATGCTGTGAATGTATATTGTTGTTTATTCCTAGTAAATGCAAACTGCTTCTGAGCCTCCTTCCTAATAGAGATGTAAAAGAATGCATCTGCCAGATTATACTTAGTGATAGATGTTGTGTTGATCTGTTCCAGTACCTGTAATTGGGACCACACTTGTTTGATTTGCAGTTGACCATCTTCATCTGCAATGCTCCATCTCATTTTTGCAAGGGTGGGACCAGTAAATTAATTAACGATATGATGGAAACAATACATGGTCTGCCCTCATTAGGCCTTTTAACCCAATATGAGACATTGTTTTTTATTTTCTAACTTGGCTGGGGTGGAAAATTATCAAGTTTCCACTTGGCTTTTCTTAGCATTATGGTTCTTACTTCATACACAGTTCCTTCCGGCTGTTAAGAAAGTCCATCCCAATTATGAACTCAAGGACCAGGGAAATGGACACCTGCGTGTGACATAGATCCGCTGGACTCCCTATGAGATGGATTTGAAGCCAAGACTTTCTGTTAGGGCACACTTCCAGTGGGGCCTCCAGAATGTTAGGTCAGGTCTGCTGGGGTGAGGAGTGTCTGGTGTGCGAACCAGTGCTGCATGAGAGCTGCAAAGAATTGCACAGAAGTTAGATTGGAAAATATAGTTGATTTAAAAAGTAAATTAGAGAAAGAGAGAGAAAGAAAGAGGAGATTCACCTCCCCAAGACAGGGAAAGGGGCCAAAGCCAGGAAGCATGGCGACAACCATAGCTCAAAGAGCACATGGCCACACCAGAGTCTAGTAAGGCAATGGCAAATGGCTGCTCATGGTTGAGTCTTTTTACCCTCTCTCTGTGGTGGGAGAAGATCATTAAGGTGATGATCCACATCATCATGAAGGGACAGTTAAGCACAGGTACTGACGTTAGGTGATGGACAACAGGCAGATGGGTGGGTTAGTCACATCTTTGCTGCCGTGGTGAGGGGGTCTGTCTGTGTCATGAAGGTCAGGAAGGGTTGATGAGGTTAACTTGGGGATTTGGGCTGGGAGGGGTTTTTCCTGTAAGAGACCTTTCCTGACGAAAAGATGGTCTTATTAGCATTTCCATGGCTTCCACCAGCCAAGGGGAAAGTTTCCTAGGGACTGTTATGCTAAATCAAGAATTGAAAGGTTGGGCTGTTGGACTGTCCTTGCCTTGCCTCTGATGGAGAGTTGCCGAGGGGGTGGGTTAGGCTGCTTGGCCTGCAGTAAAATGCAGTTTTTAAATGTCCGAACGCCTCCTAAAACCTGCCTATCGGAAATTTATCTATGTCTAACCCCTGCTAGATTCAAAGCATGCCAGGTGCAAAGTCTAAGCAAAAATGGTTATGCAGAGGCAAAAAGACTATGCTAAACTAACTTTATTCTAGGTTTCCCCTTTTCCTTTCCTTACATCCACAGGGGGGCTTGATGGCGTCTGGGGTCCCATGGTATTGGTTTCACCTCAGATCTTGTGTCCACAGCTCTTCAAAGAGTTCTCAGGGAAAATGTCCACAGGTCATTCTAGTACCAGATAGGGAAACCACTACTGTGCACACTTGCTGTCACAGTGCGGGATCATTTTTCAGGGGTACCCAAGCTTGCATTCAACAGATTGGCTCTGGGTGTGACAGGTGGCTCAGGTCTGGAAACTGGGCACAGGATCCTGATTTTCCATTGCAGCAGCCACCAGCCTTTGGTTCACTTGCTCTTGACCCTTGGTTACATAGTTCAAGCAGCATGTTTCCGTCTTACCACCAGGTAACCATGGTCCGTTACCACTGTTCCCTGATTCCTGCAGATGAAGGCCCAGGTTGTCAGCCCAACTTTGCTGCTGCTGCGATCACTTGTCCACCTGGCTTTTGGCGGGGAAGTGCTGTCAACCGTGCTGTGCTCTTCCTGAAGGCAACATCCCCAACGACCCTCAGAGGGAGCCCAGACCCCTAGCAGCCTGGAAGCATCAGTCACCAGGAGTTTCTCAGCAATGTTGATGGATCCCTTACTGGCATATTTCTTATGTTTCTAGTGGACAGCATACCTCCTGGGCTCTACCCAGAGAGTGATTGATCTCTGGTCTTATGTAATAAATCTGTGTTTGTATGCCTGCCTCAGTGGACACTCTACCCCTGCTGCTGCCAAGGCAGTTCTGGCATTAACAGAGGGTCATTATTATTCGCGAGCGGCAGAGCACTGTGACAACGATGGATTAGGGCTGGCTCTGGGTGTCCTGGCCAGGACAGTACATTCTGCGTCACAGGAGAGAGCCCACATAGCAGTAAACTTTTTCTTATCCATCCTTATCTGTTACCCCTGGTCCAGCACACCCAAAACTCACCCCAGGCATGTTCCCCTGGGTCACATTGGAGCATGTTAGCTAGGTGCCACATCCCTTTCTGGGGCAATGACAGCACTTCTCTCATCTGTCGTGCTGAGGTCTGTCCTAATTGCTGGCCTAAAACAAGCGTTGAAAACTATAGCCCACAAGTCAAATGCAGTATGTTTTGTGAATAAACTTTTATTTTCTATGCTGCTTTTGTGATACAATGGAAGAATTGCATAGTTAAGACAGAAACTGTATGGACCAAAAACCTAACATTTAAAAATCTTTCTCCAGACAAATCGAATTTTCTGTCCCTCGACAAAAAACGCCTGCTGACCACTGGCCTAGAGGCTGTGAGGGTTAGCGGAAGAAATCTTGAGAAAGGCAAGTATTGCTTCTCACGGCATCTGCCTCACATGAAGACTTTGCAGGGGGTTCGGGCAAGGGGAGGTGAAGACCGTGATGCTACAATATGGGCAGGGGGTGGGGAGGCGGTGGGTGTCACCACCCACCTACCACAGAGAACCAGGGCCCTGTTATCCTCCGACCAGCAAGGGATCCAAGACCAGACTCTCATCTGAGGATCTGCTGCCCAGACCACTTCTAGTGCCAACAGTGTTTCTTTGGCTTCTCCCCTGAAGCAGACCCCAAAGCAGGGCTTCAAACGGAAGGGATTTATTTGGGAGGTGAAAGGGCAAACAAAGACCCGTTCTTGAGCCAGCTCCCACCATAAGTGACGGCAGGGCTGCTGTGGGCTGGGTCTGAGTGGCTTCTTTGGGATCCAGGGGACAGAGCCAGGGGAGAGAAGCCTGTTCCTCATTTCTCCAAGGAGCACAGCCTGCCTGCAGGAGTGCAGGGAGCATCTCAGGGCTTCAGACCTCAGAGAGCCCCCTCCCAGCAGGCTGCAGCCAAGGCAGGGACACGCTGTTCATGACGGCCACAGCCGTGGTGAGGAGCCACCACCGTGCATCTGACCGCGGAGCACAGCGGCCACCACCAAAGGGGCAGATGGAGAAAGACGTGAGGTCTGCTGTCAGCGTGAGTGCAGGGGCAAGAGGCTGGACAGATGGGAGAAGGTGGCAGGAGGGGGTAGTGCCATAGGTCGAGCTACCCTGGAAGCGATCCCTAACGAGGGACACAAGCACAAGTGTTTTCTTTGGGAGGTGAAGGAGAACACCATTAGTGGAGCGGTGCCGCAACATAGAAAGGAATGCTGTGGGTGCAGAATGCGTTGTCACAGCGGCCACCGCTGGGGGTGATGGGAGTTGCATCCCACAGGAGACCAGGGAGCCCATGACACACCCAACTTGGGGTGTGAGAGAGGCTTCGGTATTTCTGTGGAGGGTTGGACAAAGGCTCCTACCTGCCTTGCCTGGGGCAGAGTGACCTTCTGTAGCTACAGAAAAAGGCCTCAGGCAAGGAGATGCCGCTCCCACACTGAAAACCAGGCTGCAGGCAGAGTACTGGCTGCTTCTGCTGGGGGAGGCTGAGGACCCCACGGTAAACACACCTTCGGGGCCCTCACAGGCCGGACACAAGCATTGCTGCAGGTTGCGTAATAGCCCTTGTCTGAAATGCTTGGGACCTGAAGGGTTTTCGATTTCGGATTTGGGGAGATTTGCATGTACACAGTGAGATATCTTGTGGATGAGACCCAAGTCTAAACACGAAATTCATCTATGCATCTTGTACACCTTATACATACAGCCTGAAGGTGATTTCGCATAATACATTTAATAACTTTGTGCATGAAATAAAGGTTTGACTGTGTTTTGATTGCCACCCATCATGTGGTCAGGCGCAGAATTTTCCACTTGTGGTGTCATGTCAGGGTCCACACGGTTTTGGATTTTGGAGCATTTTGGGTTTTGTATTTCTGAACCGGGATGTTCAACCTGTATCATTTTCATATTAAGATAGGAAAACTGAGGATCATAGAGGCTTGACAACCTGCCCACAGCAGTGATCAAACCAAACATGGTGCTGGGTCTGAAAGACCCCAGAGCCAGTAGGTTCATGCGCTTGGACACGCTGTGGCCTGCTGGACAGATCTGGATCTCTGTCCTTCCTTGGTGGGCCATTAACCAGTGCCAGGGCAACTCACCCTGGCCGGTGTGGGGCACCGCAGCTTTGACTCGCCTCAGAGGTAGCGGGTGGTGCTGAGCAGGAGCAAACAATCACTTTGCCCAAGTTCTTTGTGTGCTTCCTGCCACTGGTTATCTAGAAGCCTGGGAAGAGAGCAGCCCCCGCCTCAGACTGATGATTCCCTGGCGCGTGCTCACGGTGGTGGGCACGGCAGAAGACTCGGCTCTTCCAGGTTCTTCCAGCTCTTTGATTCCCTCTTTGTTTATGATGCTTGATGACGAGAGCTCTGGGGACTGCCTGGGGGGCGGATCGTTCTGACGACCCTTTTGGATGAAACACTGCTCAGCTCCTCCCTCTACACCTGTTCACAAACGGGCACGCCCCCCTGGTGTGTAATACAGGACAAGACATTCTCCAGCCTGGCCGGTCTGGCGAATCCTTGAAGATCTTTTGGCTTTTGTTCTTTTTCTTAATGGTTATTATGGCATCATCAGAACATGCCCACTAGCAGAGAAGAGAGTAAAATGAGCCCTCTGCTCATCACTCAGTTTGACCAGGGCTGAGTCACGGCCGCTCTTGTTTCCCCTAAGGCTCCACACACTCTACCCACCCCTCAGGTTATTTAGGTGCCAATCTCAACATCGTATCATATCATATGATGCTTTCACAGTAAGAAATATGGGTTCCTAAGCTACTCCCCCAGATCTTCTGGTTTTAGTAGGTCAGGAGTGGGGCCTGCGAATCTCTCTCTATTTTGGATTCCCCAGATTTGGGAATTTATAAAGAAATGAGCATGAACTTTGCAGTGACAAAGTGTGAGTTTGAATTCTGTCTTTGCCCAAGCTTTGTAACTTTGGGTGAAAACATTCACTTTTCTGACCCTGGACCTCTTTTTTTTTTTGAGTTGGAGTCTCACTCAGTTGCCCAGACTGGAGTCTGGAGTGCAGTGGCCACTCCCGGCCACCGCAGCCTCGACCTGCTGGGCTCCGGCGATCCTTCTGCATCAGCCTTCCAAGTACCCAGAACTACAGGCTCACGCTACTACGCCCAGCTAATTTTTTTTATTTATTGTAGAGATGAGGTCTCGCCAAGTTGCCCAGGTGGGTCTCAAACCCACAGGCTCCGACAATTCACTCACCTCGGCCTCCCAAAGCGCGAGACTACAGGCTGAGCCACTGAACCCGGCCTCCTGGACCTCTTTGTCTTGAAAGATCACCACCTCTGTGAACTTGTGGTTCACTCAGACCCTCTAACATTTTTCACATTAAAGAACTGCTATCAAGTCTGGGGTCACTCAGCCTTCCTCTGTCTTGGTGTTGGGGTGGAGTTGGCCACGGGATTATCTATGAGTTATCCTCCTTCATGGCTTCCCCAAGCAGTGTTCCCTGTCTCCCATGCCCCACTCCCCCCTGTGCTCCCACACGGTGTCCCCCTCAGCCCTGTTGTCACCTTCCTCTTTCTGTATTGGCTCCAACCCTCCGTGTCCAGCTTCCTAGGAAACAGAAGGTCCGAAGCTACCCTGAATGGAGGTCTTCAGTCCCAAAATTCTTGGGCCTAGAGCAAAACTTGCATTTGGTTCAAGTTGAAGATAACTTGTATTCAGTCAAGACCAAATCCTAACTTCCATGATTGGCATTTAGCCATTTGATGCCAATAAAAAAGAAAGCAGACTTCTCTGAACTGCAAAAACAAGACCTTTGCTGGCTTTTGGTATGCTCAGCATTTTTCTGAATAAAGAATGCAACAGCTCACAAGATAGAACACTTCTTTTGGGCCATTTAATTAAATGGAGCTCAGAGGGAAGAACACAACGAGCAAGCTGGGACGCATGCTTGAACAAGAAGAGGAAGGGAGTGACCCCCGAGGCAGACACCTTCACCACGGAGTTGGGAAGGCGGTGACCCCAGGGTGGAGACCTTCACCATGGAGCACAGGTTTGTTTAGCATGACACTGCTCCTGCCAGATGAGTCCTAGTTGTTTTTAGAGTTTCATGTGCAGTCTTGCAGTGACAGCTAGTAGCAGAGAGGGTCCTGGGAAGTGCAGGTCTGAGAGCGACTTTCCTTCGGGGAACTGGAAACCACAGGGTGTGAGAGCTAAGGGGGCTGAGGCTGCAGAGGCCTCATTTTAAGCCTGAGAAATGGAAGCCAAAGAGACCACGTTATTTGCTCAAAGCCGCATAGCCGGTTGGCAGAAGAGCACGGACCAGCATCCTGGGTTCAGAACTGTGCTTTTTCCCTGGAGAGGTTTCACGTGGTGGTTAGAAGCAGGGATGACAGGACACACTGCCTGGCTCAGACCAGCACTGCCCCTTCCTTCTGTCTAGACTTGGGCAAATAAATTAAATCTCATGGGGCCTGTGTCAGTCACAACTCCAGCCAGAATCAGTGGAAACATCTATTTAGGGTCATTGGAGGGGTTGTTTACAAAGGGATCATTTCAAAGACAGGGGCAGGGTATAGGGGAAACACAGGGGCTAGTGCAGAAATCTGGGACAGCAGTATTGGAGCCGTCCCTACCCCTAGACCAGAAGAAGCCGTGTCCAGCCTCTGAGAGCATGGGTGTCCTCAGGCTGGGGCCTGTCACAGGGAGGAGCCAGGGGAGTGCGTGTAGGCCCTGGCTCCCTCTCCCTCCCCTCCATGCTCCTGACGAGGCGCCTTGCCAGCTAAACCCCACAAACGCCGCAGGACGTGGAAGCCCATCCGTGGGGTCCACCAAGACCTGGCTCCTGGGGTGGGGCGCATGGAGGAGGAGAGGGGACAGGTGGATCTGTGGGAGCAAGCATCACTAGATGGCCCCGGGTCTCTGTTTTCCCATCTCTGACATGGGAGTCCTAATGGAACTAGCTCACAGTTTGTCGTGAGATGCAAAGCACCCAGAGCAGTGTCATATAGACAGAGATGATATATATTCATATGCATATACATCTATATAGTGCTTACTCCATATGGATGGAGTATTTATGTAATCTGCATCAGAAGTATGTATGTAATGTAGTGCAACAGTCATGCAGTAAGCTCACTATATACTTGCCACAGGTGCAATACATAGAGTAAACCACACACATCCGTAATCATTTTCTGTATTTTGATTCACTAAGCTTTCCTCATCTGCCTTCTTTGGTTCTCACACGAGACATGGGAGAGCCCTCTGTGGTCTGTGTTATGCCTCTAACAAACTTGTCACTACCCCTTCAATCCTATTTATGAGCTCAATTTACTTTGTTATGCATTTTGAGTAGAAGTGAAATGTTTGTTTTCCCCTGAATTCAAAAGGATCAAGCGACTGACGCATTTTCCTGTTAGTGATACGGCTACAGCATACCCGTGTTTTCCTTGCACGTGCCTTAGGGTGTGGACCACGACTGTTTCTAGGTCACTCACAAACTTCAGGGCTGAAAGCTGCTGGCCCCCAATTTTGGCATCACTATTAAGTTATCACTACAGTCACTGAAGGAATATAGGTCTGCTACTGTCTTCCTTCACTCTATTAATTTATATATTTGTCAAACAGTGTAAACGGGTTAAGTTGTTCCACTTTGGTGTTTCTGACTGACCTTTATCTCAGACTTATCATACGGTTTAACTTCTTTTATGAAATATATAACAAATCATCCTTTAAAAGTTGCATGTATACATACATGTAGATACACACACACACATACATGTAGTCAATGCTATGCTAGCCAAAGCCAGCAGTGGTTATCGGCTCTGAGGAAGAGACGAGCATTCCAGTGCCAGGAGATGCCGAGGAGAAGAGTGACGTAACCCGAATGCTGGCAGCAACTGCAGGGACTGAGGACGCGTGGCTCTTTCTTCCCAGCTCACTCCAGCCTTCTCAGAGAGACCATCGTCTACACAGCAGGCATCAAGGCCCGAGGAGGAGCCTGGGCAGTCACTGAGCTTCCGGTGGGGAGCGAGCTTCTTTTCACCCTCGTCTTTCACGTCTTTCACGTGGGCTCCTTAGGGCTGGGAGGGGGAGGGCGACACGCCCCACGCCCTGCAGCTCAGCAGCCCGAGGCCAAGGTCTTTCCCCTGTGGGGACACCCTAGCCTGCCCCGAGAAGGGAAGCGGGTCCTGTTGTCCGGGAGATTTTAAGACAGAGATGATGCCACGCTGTTGCGGCGTGTTCTGAGGTCCTGGAGAGAAAGAAGTGAGCCACTTGTCCGGCTAAGAATGGGGGCAGGCTCACCAGAGACTGGGGCCTTGGCCTTGGCGTCTCTCAGCTACATGGGTGGCAGAGGAGAGTGTGGAAACCAGGGGTGGTCTAACAGCATGGAGGTCGCCTTGACGCCCAGTGCATGAGCCTTTCCCATTCCTAGTTAGTGCTAGTTCTAGGGTGGAGGGTCACCTACCAGTTATGTTCCACCTGACCCTGGGCAAATCCCCTGTACTTCCCCTGGCTGGGACTAGGGGTAGGGCCAGACGGTCTTCACTTCCTCCGTCTCCCAGCTCTGGTACTTTAGGAAACATCTCTTTTGTTGGCTTAAAAAGGCAGCAGCTCGTAGATTCTAGAAAGACAGGAGGAAGATATGTTGAAGAGACAACTCCAAGGTTAAAGAGCAGCACGGTGGGGAATGCCCTGGGGAGGAGGCAGATTCGGGGAGCGTCCATCGGTTCACCCCTCCCCAGCTCACTCCTGCTCACTCAGGCCCCCCCACGTGAGTCGAGCTCAGGGCCCCTGGTGAAGCCCCTGGGGATGGATGACTGTTCAGACCCCAACTGTGGCCCACAAGCAGCCTCGCCACAGCACACTCTGTGGAAAGTGAGCTGCCCTCCCTTCTCGGGGCAGGCGAGGGTGTCCCCACAGGGGAAAGACCTACCATTATTATTCTTAATCTCCTCAGCCCCAGAGGCAGCTACTCCTGGTCTCAGACAGGAGAAATGCAAGACACAAAATCATATGTTCCCTGTGATGCAAAGGTTACAAAAAATAAAAAGCGTGCATGTCTATGCCTGCTACGGAGAAAGGTTATCAACAAGGGTTATCTCTGGGTAAATAAATTGCAGGTCATTTTAATTTTCTTCCCAGTACTTTGCAAAAATACGTAAGGCTTTTTTCCATGGTGATTCTGAGTTATGCTAATATTTAGAAATGTGGCTTTCCCCTGCCTACTGAGGTAGCTCTCCTAAACCTTCTCCACCAGCCAAATATCTGACGAACAGCAAGGAACTTCTCCCCTCCTCCCACCTCTTTGAGTCATGGAAAAATACCTCCCAGAAATAACAGAAGCCTGGTTGTCATTTAATTCTAAACTTTCCGCAGTCCTCTCACAATCACAAGCCCAAACACGGCACCTGTCACAGCATCTCATGGTAAAAAAAAAAAAAGAAGCAACATAATGTGACCAAAATATCAACAACTTTGACAGTCTTCTTCCTTTAACAAGCAGAGCCCCCAGTTTCTCCCGGGTATGTGGCCACCTGGCAGCAGATTCCCCAACCCCTTGCAACCCGATGTAAAATGATGACCAAGCTCAGGCAACAAAGTGTAAGCAACGGTGGTCTCATTACAGTTCTTTTCTTTCTTTCTTTCTTTTTTCTTCGTGACCGGGTCTCACTTTGCTGTCCAGCCTGGTGTGAGGTGGTGCAATCATAGCTCACTGTAGCCTCGAGCTCCTGGGCTCAAGTGATATTCCTACAACAGCTTCCCGAGTATATGGGACTACAGGTGTACAGCACCATGCCCGGTCAAGTTTATTTTTTGTTGAGACAGGGCCGCACTATGTTGCCCAGACTGGTCTTGAACTCCTGACCTCAAGCCATCCTCCTGTCTCAGCCTCCCAAAGCACTGAGATTGTAGGCGTGAGTCACTGCATCCTGCCAAAGCTTATCTTGTTTACAATAAAGCTATTTGCTTGTACCTGGATATTGTGGGGCTCTAGCTTCAACTATGCAAATGAGGACGATACCCTAAGATGTTGCAGAGAACCGTGATTGAAGCAGCCCGGATCTCTGAAGTGACCTGACACTGTGGAGCAGAGCCACTGAGCCACTCTACTTCCCTGGGCCTCTGACCTCGCCCGTGAGAGAAATAAGCTTCTACCTTACTCAACTCACTGCTCTTTGGGTTCCCTGTTGGAACAACTCAGTCTGAGCACCAGTTAATGCCTCAAGGTCATCCTGATTTTAGCTCCCACGCTGTAATTTACTAATGGATTGACCCGGGCGATTCATTCTGTGCCTAATCTCCTTTGGAAAAATGAAAGTATGATAAGCTATCTTGGAGGGCTGGGAGAATTCGAATAATGCCCCCAGGACACCTAGCACAAAGCAGGCCTGGGTATATGGTCCACAGCACTGTCACTCAGCTCCTAACAGCCAGTAGCCTTTTGGTCACTCAGCTTCTATGATCATCCAATTCTCTTCTTTGCAGGAAACACCCCATTCCCGGGGAGTGTGTGGACCTCCATCTGGCCTGTATGCTGGAGTCTTTCCTTCACTTAATCTTCTTCCAAACTCTGGCCAAGTAGAACACTTGGTCTTTCCCCTGTAGAAATGGCTGACCCAGCTACTCCTCGTCTGACCATCTTTGCTCTGTGTTAGGTCTGTCTCTGTCAGAAAGTGTTAGGTCTGTGACGTGGGTAAGATGCGAAGAACGGCACAGAAATTAGAGTGGAAAACATCGTTCATTTAGAAAGTAGACGAGAAAGAGAGAGATTCACCTCTCCAGATTGGGAAGGGGGCCAGAGCTCAACAGAACCATGGCCGTGGCTGCTTGAGGTTGAACGCTTTTTAAACCTTTCCTTTGGTGGGGGCAGATCAATAAGATGATTGGGTGGTGGTCTGTTTTACATCATCCTGAAGGGGGCAGGTAGGCATAGGAACTGACAACATGGTGATGGACGGCAGGCGGATGGGTGGGTTAGTCACAGAACTGTTGCCATAGCAATGGGGTCAGTCTCTCACCTCCCTGATGACTGCATGGAAGGGTGAGCCAGGCACATAGATGAGAGGGACAGGTCTGACAGCTGAAAGCCAGACTCTTTAGGAGGTATTATGCTCAATGTCTTGTGACTTGTCGGCAGGCAGGGATCTAGGAAAGGATTATTGGGAAATAATTATCGTGTGTGAGTTCAAGGAGACCAGAGAAATTCCATTTTGCGCTCTGTCCTTTCACTCTGGCTAGCTTGATTTAGCGTGACCAGTGCACCTGCTCCCTTCAGCCACCTGCATCCCTTCTGGTTTCCCCCTCACAGGGTTTCTTTTCTTCATCCTCGTTTCCTTAGCTGGACTTCAGACCTCCTTAAACGAAAAACAGACCCACCCTGGCTGGAAGACGGCCAACCCACACAGCACCGTGCCTGCAAGCTGCTCTTGTTCTACCTTCACGGGCAGCAGAGGCAAGGCCGGGTGCAAGCTCTGGGTCAGCTGGGCACCATTCAGATCCTGGCTCTGCTACTTTTTAGCAACATGTCCAAGTTGCAAAGGATGTCTGTGCCCCAGTTTTCTCATCTGCAATACAAGGAAAGTTTGAGACAGGGCAGCTAGTATATGTTAGGTATAGATAGCTAAATTTCTTCTAGGCATGTTTCAGGAAGCGTCCAGACAACCTGTCAGCAGTCTGAAATGTGAAATCAGTGTGGACTTCCAGTCCACCTCACCCTTTCAGCTCGCCAAAGGAAAACACCTTAAGGTGGTTTCCTGACCAGGAATCAAAAAGCCACAGAAATGATAATAAGACCCCTCTTAGCTCATGATCTTGTGAATTGAAAAAGTCTGCCAGGTCCTCCCATCAGAGGCAAAGAGATCTCAATCTCTCCAGCGTGACATTTACCTGGACTCCACTCTCTTTAGCATATCAATCACTGTGATAATGTATCAGGCCTATTATAAAAAGCAAAAAGCATGGTTTCTCTCGCCCATGCCCGCTCTGGCGTGTTCCTATCTTTCCCCTCATCTTTCTCTAATAAGCCGTTTTAAAACTTTACTGGCCACTCTAAAATTCATTTTAGGGTTGAGCCAAAGAATCCATGAGTTGTGCGGCTTACCCCAGCTGGCATCAAGTTGACAGCATTTTTTTCCTCGAATTGCTGTGAAGCTTAAAATATTATGTGTTAAAATACTTAGAGCAGCCCTTGGTACCTGGGAGGTCCTCGGTAGATTTTAGCTGACATTATTATCATTTTTCCTGTCCCCCACCCCCCACTATAGTCTGGTTCCTACTGTAGCAAGTAGAAAGTGCAGTGAAAACCCGGCGCTTTTAAAAAACCTGTGGATTGGAGGACAGAACCGCTTGGGTAGAGCCAACCTGACTAAAACTCACCACCCCCTTTCTCTCCTCCTCACATCCTTCCTCTGCTTCGCCGCCTTCATTTCTCATGACTTGAGATTCACCAGAGAGAGAACTTTCTTGACCAGCAAGCCTCCTCTCAGAATGCAAACCGTTCAGGAAGGTGACCAGGGGAGAGGGATGATTTCTAGCACAATGGAAGGCCTTTCCTTCTAGAGAGTGTTAACCTCATCTGCAGAAGTGACTGGAGGCTGACCCGCAGGGGAAAGAGGAGGGAGGTGAGTTTTGGCAGGAGCAGGCAGGGGTGGGTAGGAAGTTGAGGAAGAGCCTGAAGGTGGGACAGATGAGGACCATCCAGGGGCTGGGGGAGGGACACCAGCAAGTGGGAGATGGTGCAGAAAGGCCAGAGACATCACTGATGTCAAAATGCTGCTGAAACATGGGTGCTTTAAGGAGTAGGGCAGGAAAAGACTTCGCATGGAAGGAAAGGTTGTAACTGAACCATCTTGACAGACTGAGGGCAGCCCGCGTTCCCTGCCCCTGTCCCCTCTTGCCTGGCTGACCCCCAGTTTGAAATCCGCGTCCTGTGTGACTGTTCCCCCACGGGCTCTGACTTTCTTTTAGTTACTAGTCTCAGCTTCAGAACATGCCCCATCCCTAAGCCAACCCTCAGATGCTGCCTCAGCTGCCAGTCTCCAAGCTGGTGACTCTTCTCAACCAGTGGCAGCCGCAGACATTGGCTGCACTCTCCAGGCCGTCCCACTTGTGCCCAGCCAGCTGGGAGATGAGGACTGCCCTGGGCATTACAGCTTGGTCCCTCTCTGAACACTGACAGGGTGGTCTCTGTTCCAAGAGAGGGGTGAGGTATGGGGGGGACACCCTCATTCTCCTCCTAAGCCAAATATCACCTGTTACCCAGGACCTAGAGCTCTGGCTGGTTCTGCAAATACTCTTGCCCAGCTGCCCTGGAGCTTAGATGGATTGTGCTATTATTATTACCCTGACTCTTGGCGTTAATCACTGAATGGAACAATATTTCTTTAGGGAAATAACGCAAGTTCCCAACAACCAACTTAAAATGAATTTGGAGGAACCACTTGTGCAAAACGAACCTTTGAGAAACTCTCTCCATGCACTGGGTTTACCAGGAGGTGAGGAGTAAGTGGATATCATTTGATGGTCCCTGGCATTATTTTTGTCTCCACTGAATGCAATTAGCATTCAAGCCGCACAATAACTTCACCCAAGACCAGAAGCTGGAGCATGAATACCACTCAAGTGAGGTTGTTTAGATCCTCAGTCGGATCGACCCAATCTAAGCCAATTATTCTTCTGGCAGAGTCAACTGGAATGTGTCTAAAATGAGTGAGACCTGAAAGGCAACTTTCCGTTACTTCTTCTCCAACCGTTGCCTTGAAGCTGAGGTCTCGTCCTTACTATCACATTGCAAGTACTTCGGAGATGGAGCAGATCTACACGTAGCCTTCTGAATTTGAGCCAAACTGTGCTCCTTAGGATTTCAGCTGAAGTATTAGATCGAGAAAAAAGTTAATCACAGGTACCTGGGCAAGCGAGACCTCATCTCTGCAATCAATCAAAAAACCAGCCAGGCGTGGTAGCGCGCGCCTGTAATTCCGGCTACTCGGAAGGCTGAGGCGGAAGGATCGCCGGAGCCCGGCGGGTCGAGGCTGCAGGGGCCGGGAGCGGCCGCTGCACTCCAGTCTGGGCGACCGAGTGAGATTCTGACTCAAAAAAAAAAATTTTTTTTCAACAGAAAACTGGAAGCCCTGGGCAAGAAAATGAAGCTGGGGAAAGGGCAGGAATCAGACTCCACCAGTCTCTACTTCCCTCACTTAAAATCGACTGGCCTGGAGTTTTTGAATGGATCCAGAGGAAGCCAAGGATCCTCTGTCCTCTTTGTCTTCTATCCCACTCTGGTTTACTGTTTGAGATTGGAGTACATTGCCCAAAAAGGTATGTCACCCTTCACAGTCCTCAGTTTTGCTACCTGTGAAATGGGAATACATCCTCTTTTGCAGCCTGGAGGCTGTGGTTTATGTTGTTCTGATCTTAGCTATATTGCTATTTCATTATTTTGATAAATTGAACACATGGGAAATTGCTCTCAGGACAAAGAATTCATAAGTGATTGCTTCAAGAGGAAAAATAATGAACAGGAATGAAGCAAAAGGCAAGATCAATGACTAACCTGATCTTGAACTACAAAGGACACAGAGCACCGATGAGCAAAGGGCTTCCTCGTGTGGCTCTTGACTTTGTGTTGCAGGAATCAGATGAGAAAAGAAGAGCCTGGAGAGCCAGGTGCCCACGCTGCCCATCCCAAGTGTGGGGCTAGAGTCCAGTCCCCCATCCTTGGATGCCCTCGAGGCCTTTCCTCATGAAAGCTGAATGCTGATTTCTGCTTTAAAGCCCAGCATAGGCCGGGATCGGTGGCTCAGCCTGTAATCTCGTGCTTTGGGAGGCCGAGGTGAGTGGATTGCCTGAGCCTGCGGGTTCGAGACCCGCCTGGGCAACTTGGCGAGACCTCATCTCTACAATAAGTCAAAAATCTGC
>NW_007109717.1:36958-68830 GCF_000164805.1 Carlito syrichta
TCAGCTGCAGAGGAGATGCCGCGAGCCCAGGTCAGATCCCCAATGGTGACCAGGTGCCTGTGGCAGCTCCGTGGCGCTTGCCGTCGTGAGGGCCTGGTACCAGGCCTCAGTGGTCAAGAAGGACCTCCTACAGGGGGGAAACTTTAAACAGATTTAGCAGAGGGGGTCCTTGAGGGCAGAAGATCTGACTGTCTCTCACAAAGCTCTGTAGCTTCTGCCTTACCATGAGATGTCTGAAGAAATGCAGCCCAGCCGGGCTCGGTGGCTCAGCCTGTAATCCCGTGCCTTTGGGAGACTGAGGTGAGTGGATTGCCTGAGCCCACGGGTTCGAGACCTGCCTGGGCAGGCGAGACCTCATCTCTACAATAAATTTAAAAAAAAATTAGCTGGGCATGGTAGCACACGCCTGTAGTTCCAGCTACGTGGAAGGTGGAGGCGGAAGGATCACCGGAGCCCAGCAGGTCGAGGCTGCGCGACCTGCGCCAGCAGGTCGAGGTCTGGGTGACAGAGTGAGACTCCAATTCAAAAAAAAAGAAATGCAGCCCAGTGCTGGGTGAGCAGGCTGGATGCGGGCCCACTCCCCGCTTGTGGGTGCGAGAACGTGGTCCGGACCTACATCTTCTGAGACCTTCCTTGCTGGCTTCCCTTTAACGCAGAACCTCTGAAAAGAGGAGCAATGCTCACTGTTTCTGCTCTCCCTCGCTCCCGCCCGATGAGGCCTTTGTCCTCACCGCCCAAGGCCACCAGCGACCCATGTTGCCACATCTCTTGGCCACGCCTCATGCCGCCTTCCCGTGGGCACTCAGGGTCTTCGTTTGGATGGCATGGAGTTCGAGGTGGCCAGCAGCGTGTGGGGCAGCCCACTCCTGCTCTTCCTCGAGGCGCTCCCATCCCTGGGCCTCACTGGCCTCACCGAGGGGGCCCCCTGCGATTTCTCCGGCCATTCCTCCTCAGACTGTCTGGCTGCTTTGGCCCGTCTCCCCGGCTCTGGGCGTTGCCGAGTCCCCGTGACTTGGGCCTTGGGCCTTCCCTCCCGTCTGTGTCTGGCCCCCTCGTTGGGCAATCTGTGGCAACCCATGGTTTCCAAAACAACTTCTCTGCCGGTGACTTTGAAATGCTCGTCTCCTGCCCAACCCCTTCCTGGCCTCCGGGGCCATTACCCAAACGGCCTGCTTCCCTGCTCCCTCGGGTGGCCGCTGGTCATCCCGCCACCCAAACAGGGTCCTGGCGCTCCCTTCCCAAGTGAGCATCCCCGTGGCCTCTCCCTTCTCAGGAAACAGCTCCACTCTTCCAGTGGCTCGGGCAAGGCCTGCAGAATCAGTCTGGACTCCTTGTTCTGTGTCCTTCCTCACGCCTGGTCCCTCTGCCAGCCCGTGAGTTCCCCCTTCAGAAGCATCCCGAACTGGGCCACTTTCCCCGGCACCACGGCCACCCTCAAGAAGCACGCCCACTGGTTCACCGCAAGAACACCCTCAGGGGTCCCCCACTTCCGCCCTTCCCGCCCAGCCTCCCGCCCAACCCCAGTCGACCTCAGCCCAGCAGGAGAGGGAGTCTGTCAAGGCACAGCGCGCCCCCGGGTCTCCATCCCACTTGGAGTGAGGGCCCACACCCTCCCTGTGGACAGAACAGCCTCGCAGAACAGACCCCCACTGCCCTGTACCTTCCGTCAGCTCCTGGAGCCCGTCCCCTCCTTCACGCCAGTCCCGGCACGCCGGCTTCCTTGAGGCACATGCCAGGCGCTCCCTCCTCAGGCCCTGCGCTCTGGGCGTTGGCCCTGCCTGGGGCTCGCCCACCCGAGGGCCCCGCGCCTTTCTCCCTGATCGCTTCCCGTCTTTCTACAGGTCCGCATCTTGGCTCCCCCGTCCCCAAGGCCTACACACCCACATCTCACAGCACCTGCTTTTGCTTTATTTCTCTCCTGACACACACCACTGCCGACAGAGTCCACATGTGTCCTCACTGGTGAGCTGTTGTCTGTCTCTCTCCTCCGCAACATAAGCTCAGCAGGGGCAGGATATGTGGTTTGTCTGCGCACCCAACACTCTCCATGGGTGGTGACCCCCTGGAGCGGCGGGCCTCTGGAAGCTGAGGGGGTGCTGGAGGCACAGCAGGGGCAAGACCTTCCCTGGGAGGACCTCGGGGGAGGGTGACCTGCTTAGACAGTGCCCGGCACACAAAGCAGCTGCTCAACAAAGATGTGTCAGACGAGGGAAGGCATAAATGAATGAACAAATAGGAGAAGAGATCGACAAATGACTGGCTAGGAGGAGATACTGTGTATTCATGAGCCGGCTTCCTAAAGGGCTTCGAAAAAGGGAGTTTCTCCAAGCTTTTCCCCTGGCTGCTGGGAAAGAGACCTGGAGCTTTCCGTGACGGAGTGTGACGGCGATTTTTGTCAGGGCGGCCCACAGACGGCTGCCCCACAGGAGTGCCCGACGGCCCTGCCCTGCTTCTTGGGCATCTCTCTCGGGCTCTCCGCCACCCTGAAAGAGCAAATCCTCCAGAAGTGGTCATTGCGGGGGCAACTTGGAGGGCACACGTTCCCTCCATGCCTTAGTGGGCACACACGTCTCAGCTCAGTATGGGGATGGGCGTGGATGGCGACGGGACAGAGCCTGAGATGCCATGGGCAGTCTGGATGCCCGAGGCTGGGAGACCATGTCACAGGGTGGAACGCAAGCCGTGGGGCCCCGGGGGCAACTTTGCTCGCATCACTTCTTGCTTGGGCTTGGCCCGCTTTATCCTTCCAGGAGGCCGGACTTCGAAGGTGAGGTGTGGCGTCTCTCCCTCCCTGCCAGATGTCCGTGCCAGCTCATGTCCACCTGCCCCCCAGGGACGCTGTGTCACATGGAGCGTGTCTCCCTTCTGTGCCTGGATCGGAGGCCCGCCTCCTCGGCGGCCACCACCCCTCGACACCTGCTCCCATAGCGGGTGCACATACCTTATGACACCCACCCACTTCCCTGTCTGCTTCCCTCACTCAGCAGAGACTGCACTGAGTCACGCCCCACATCTTGCAGGCTTTGCGTGAAGGACGAGAGAAAGAGGTAAGTGAAACTGACTCTTCCAAAGCCACAAGGGCATTCGCACATACCGGCCAAGGGGAGGGCCAGGGTCGGAGGACGGCAGCGCTATCTCGCAGGCTCCTTGGGGTAACCACCCACCCTCCAGGGAAAGCGACAAACTCTGCCTCCCTCCCACACAGGCCCTTCACGGAAACCGTGTCGCACTCACACATGTACCCTACAAGAAGGCATCCACCACGGCCTTCTGGATTCACAGTGCCCACGCAGAGGGCTGTTACTGCAGTAGTGAGAGGGGGATTCACGGTGGGTACAACTCTTGGTGGGCCTGGCCAATGTCTATGGAAGTAAGCAGCTGGCAGAGCAAGCTTGTCGCTGAATGAATGCAGAGCCGGAACCTCCAAGGAGCTCCAGGTGAGAGGGCTTCCAGCTGTCAAGCTAGGGATCGCCTTCCCACTCCCCAGGACCTGCTTCCGGGGTGCTGCCTCGTCTTGCGCCCGTGCCCGGAGAGGGCCAGCCTGCACAAGCCTGGTGAGGCTTCTCCCTCTGTCACTGTCCTTTGCTGCCAAGAAGGGACCGTGGCTTTCAACTGGATCTGAGGTCCCACAAGGAATTGTGCCTTGGGAGAACCTACCCCTCAAGGAAAACACGTGCCTCCCTAGCTGTCAGGGACAGGCCGCCCTTGTCCATCACTGGGGACATGAAGCCATGAAGCCAACTCTGAGCAGCCTTCTAGGCCAAGCCTCCTGGGATGGCTGTCTGTGGGCTGTATCTCATTCTTCGCACGGACACGTCGCCTCAGAAGCCTTTAGCTGGAGGGCTGCACTGTCTATACCACCACGCCAAGCTCCATCGTCTTCTCCAGGGAGGGGAGGCCCAGGAGCCGTGACGGGCACAAGGCAGCAGGAGGCCTGAGACGGGAAACCCACTGCCGTTGCCTCGGTGGGCCCCAGCCTCCATCCAAACCCCAGGTACCACCCAGCGGGGGAAATTGTGCGTGTGTGTGTTGTCTGTTGTGTATATCCATATGGTGTGTGCTACGTGTGCATGTGCATGTGGTGCGGGCATGAGTGTGTTGTGCTACATGTTCTATGTGCTTGTCACGTGCATGTGTGCTGTGTGTACATGCATGTTGTGTGTGGTGCTTGTGTATGTTGCAAATGTTATGTGTGCTTTGTGTATATGTGTGCCCTGTGTATGTGTGTTGTGTATATGTGTATTGTGTGTTTTGTGTGTTGTATATGTTATTGTATGTGTTGTGTGTATGGTATTTGTTGTGTGTGTTGCATGTGTGTGCTGTGTGCACACGTGTGCCATGCATATATAGATGTGTGCTATGTGTATTGTGTGCACGTTATATATGCTGAGTATATGTGTGTTGTGTGCTATGTGTATATGTTTTTGTGTGTGCTATGCTTGTGGTGTTTGTTGTATTGTGTATGTTATATGCATGTGTGTGTTGCATATGCACACACAAATCCTCATGTGTGTACCGGGAGCAAAGCAAAGCAGAATTCCCCTGAACAGTGCAGTGTTGCTTTTGAGAAACCACTCCCAACCACTCACAAGCCAGGTTCCTCTTGCAGGCTCGACCAGCTTGCTGGGTGACCCAGCAGGGAAGCCCCTTCACTCCACTGCCCAGTCAGATGGAGGGTACGTGCTTCTTCTTCTGCCCCGGTCCATTTTCTTTTGGTCCTTCTTTTCCATTGCTTTCAGTAATAAGAATTCAGATGGCGCCCAGACATGCCTTCTTTCCCAGAAGCGTCTACAGGCTTTGAGAGCCACGGACGTAGGAAGACCTCTCTCAAGCGGGTAGGTGGAGGGATGGCTGGTGAGAAGGGTTCAGAAACTGGCGCTGGTTGTGGGGGTGTTGGGGAACATAAGAACGTGCCACCAGTGTAAAAGCTTAAATATTTGTGAAGAGCAAAAAACATATCAGCAACATTTGTTCCTGTTGTTTAGCTTGGTGTGATGACCCGCTTTACAGCTCCACATAAAAAGCTTGTGAGTTTGGTAAAAACGACGACAAAACGTAGGCTCCAGGCTTGATCAGCTGATTCTCTTGAGCCAGGCCTCCCTCACACCCCAGGTGGCCTCCTGGAGACCGCATTTGCTTCCTACCGCTGTCCTTCTCATTGTTGGGTTGGTGAGGTCAGCAGTGTTTTCAGTGGGGTCCAGCAGGCAAAAACACAGGCAGCAAGAGGAACACGTGCAGAGCCCCCTGCCTGCACCCCACATCAGGCCGGGTGGATGCCCTGCTTGCAACTGAGGAGTTGGATTGGAGCAGGGGGCTTAAAAAACCTACAGATAGCCGGGCTCGGAGGCTCAGCCTGTCATCCCAGCACTTTGGGAGGATTGCCTAAACCCACAGGTCTGAGACTTTTAGGATTGCCTAAACCCACAGGTCTGAGCAACTCGGCAAGACCTCGTGTCTACAATAAATCAAAAATTAGCCGGGTGTGGTGGCACACGCCTGTAGTTCCGGCTCCTTGGAAGGCTGAGGCGGAAGGATTGCCGGAGCCCAGCAGGTCGACATGGGGGTGGTGGTGAGCGTGCCACTGCACTCCTGCCTGGACGAAGGAGTGAGACTCCGACTCAAAATAAAGCAAAACAAAAACTCCACAGATGCCCAGCCACACCCCCAGAGAGCCTGATGTAATCAGCAATCAGTTTAAAATCTCCCCAGGTGGTTCCAATGTGCAGACTAAATGGCCACAAAGCTTCCATCAGCCCAAGCCTTCTAGAAGGCCGTGATTCCACAGAGATGCTCCCAGCTTTCCTGCCTGGGAGTTTGGCTGGGGAGGGCAGGACCCCCGGGTGATTTCGGCATCTCCCTCCCTCCCTCTTCTGCTCTTCCAATTCCTCTTTCCCCAAAGATCCTGCGCTGTTTCCTGGCTCCCGAGAGCCACCGAGTTCGATGGGGCCCAACTCCTGGAAGGAACGTCCCACGCAGACTTTCCCTTCGCCTCTCCCAGTCATAATTCACTCCAACCCGCACCACTCCAGGATCCTGCTGGGTGAGTTGGGCCAATCCTCGAGGGATGTCTAGGCTGAAATGAGCTTGACGTCACCCTCCTCGTGCAGCCTTTCCTCATGGGCTGAACTGTGTCCCCTAGCATTCCTATGTTGACATCCTAACTCCAGGTACCTCAAGGTGTGACTTATTTGAATAGAGCCGATTAGGCTAAAATGGGTATTTAGAATGGGCCCCAATCCAAAGTCTGATTTTTTGTTTTGTTTTGTTTTGGTTTTTGTTTTTGTTTTTGATGATATCAACTACAGATTTTATGCAGAGCAAGAGGTTACCAGAGTAGACACATCCTCTTCAGGGCACTCTCTGTTCAGGGGTGTACGATGTGAGTGTATCGTATCGTTACTGCCAAGGTTCACTTTGATCATGTGACCAAGAGACGGCTGTTTCTTTGCTATGAAGTTTCTCTTTTCTCCTTGTGGATTCCTCTCTTGGGAGAGACACTTTCAAACTATGCAGCTATCTTGTTTCTTAAAATTCTGCTCAACAATTTTTCTTTTCTTTTCTTTTTTTTTGAGTCGGAGTCTCACTCCGTCGCCCAGGCTGAAGGGCAGTGGCTTGCTCCTGGCCACCGCAGCCTCGACCTGCTGGGCTCCAGTGATCCTTCCACTTCAGCCTTCCGTGTTAGCCGGAACTACAGGTGCATGCTACCACACCCGGCTAATTTTTTTGATTTATTGTAGAGATGAGGTCGCGCCAAGTTGCCCAGGCGGGTCTTGAACCCTCGGGCTCAGGCAGTCCACTCACCTCAGCCTCCCAAAGGCGTGGGATTACCAGGCTGAGCCACCGAGCCTGGCTACCAATTTCTTTTCTATGTATACTTTTTGAGTCAGGGTCTCACTCTGTTGCCCAGGCTAGAGTGCAGTTGTACGATCATGGTTCACTGCAGCCTCAACCTCCTGGACTCGGGCGATCCTCCCTTCTCAGTCTCCCAAGTGGCTGGGACTACATGCTCGTGCCACCACACACAGCTAATTTATTTTTTGTGGAGTTGAGGTCTCAGTCATGTTGCCCAGGCTGGTCTCGAACTCCTGAGATCAAACAATGCTCTTGTCTCAGTCTCCCAAATTGCTGGGAAGATTATAGGTGTGAGCCACTGCAATCAACCTTTTTTTTTTTTTTTTTTTTTTGCTGCTCACCACTTTTATTTATTAATGTATATATTTTTGATTGGAGTCTCACTCTGTCGCCCAGGCGGGAGGGCAGTGGCACGCTCACAGCCACCACAGCCTCAACCTACTGGGCTCCGGCAATCCTTCCACCCCAGCTTTCCAGGTAGCTGGAACTACAGGCATGCGCTACCACAGCCCGGCTAGTTTTTCTTCATTTATTGTGAAGATGAGGTCCCGCCAAGTTGCCCAGGCTGGTCTCAAACCTGTGGGCTCAGGTACTCCTCTCACCGTGGCCTCCCAAAGTGCTGGGATTATAGGCATGAGCCACCATGTCTGGCCTGCCCCTGACTTTTAAAGTAATCAGGGCTCTTGTCTGCAGCAGCTGCTGTTCTAGTGGTGCTTTCCTGCTTCCCTCCTTCCTTCTTCGTGGACGGGCTGCTTCCTAAACAGGCACTGCCCCTTCCCACCTGCTTTTCACTTATTTATGTCAGCATAAACCCATAGACACTTATTCTATGGCTCATAACCCAATACTCTTGCTACTTTCTTGCTCACATTGCTCCTTTGTCTCTTGGCCGCTCTTCCAGGCTGGCTCCCTTGACATGCCCCCGGCTTCTACGAGCACAGAGGCCCTAGCCCTGTAGTCAAGCATTGCTCCAAGGAGCCCCTTCCTCCTGCTGAGTTTACTGTTCTCTTACATCACCTGGCCCAGTCAACTCTCTTTGTCCGAGTTGGGGGGGTCTCACTCTGTTGCCCAGGCTGGAGTGCAGTGGTGTGATAACCGCTCACCGCAGCCTTGACCTCCTGAGCTTGGACAATCTTTCCGGCTCAGCCTCCCAAGTAGCTGGGACTACAGGCATCGCCACCACGCTCGGCTAATTTTTTGTTTCTTGTAGAGACAAGGTCTTGCCCAGGCTGGCCTTGAAACTCCCAGGCTCAAGCCATCCTCCCACCTCAGCCTCCCGGAGTGTTGAAGTTATAGGTGTGAGCTACCCCGCCTGGGCCAACTCTATCTTGTGGAAACCAGCAGGACTGTCTGTGACCCGGCAGCAGTCAGGGATAAGCAGGGACGGGAAAACATCTCTGAGCACTCAGGGAGTGATGAGCAAGTTGCCACCACGGGGTGGACGGGGGGGAGATGGGAAAGACCCGAGTGCTGCTTCCCGAGCCCGCCTGCCGCCCCTGCCCCTGCCTCACGCCAACAACGTCCAGCAGACCCCACAGCCCTGCGAGTACTCCGTGAGCAAGTCAGAGGGCGGGGCCTCTTTGGGGGGCTTCATTTTGACCCTTTGTTTAGCAGCACAGATGGAGACAAAACAATGCTTCCATTTGGGTTAGGTTTCGTGAGCTCACGAAGAAGGGAAGACGGGACGTGCTCGTGACGGTCAAGGTGTCAAGAGAAGGACGGGACCCACAGAGGGCGAGGGCTCAGAAAGGGGCCTCTCGTTCCTCCCTCGTGTCCTTCCCAGACCTCCGGGTGTGTGTCGCCCAGGACAGAGGCGGAGATGGGAGAGGAAAGCATCCAGTCCTGGCTCCCCGTTCGATGACCACCAGAACGTTCCACAGGAGAACTTGTGCCTTGGGACCTTGGTTTTTTCTGGAGGTCGAGTCATACTGACCTCTTTGAGGGCCCACCCAGGGCACCCAGCTGTCGCTCAAAGTCACTGATAAGCCCGGTACAGGGAGCTCCACCCAGGAGACAGCTGGGCACGCTTGCGCTGGCTCTGGGGAGTCTGTGTATGACCTGGCAAGAGAAACTGGGAGGGTGGAGTGGGTGGGGAGGAGGAGTTTCTGCTTTCCGGAGCAAGTCGGAAGAGGGCCAGGGCACCGGGCAAGGGCAGGATTCCTACGGGGGGAGGCGCACGTGGAGGCTGGCCTCAGTCTTTGAGCTGAGACGCTCCACACAGGCACCCGGCCAGCATCTTGGTTCCTCCTCTGTGGCTATGTCTGCTAAGCTGTTCATTCTGGGAGTGAGCGCCGTCATCTGCTGACGCCACCGGCCATAGCATGACCTTCTTGCCCGTGGCCTCCTGAAGGGTCAAGGTCACAGGAACACTGCTGCCTTCCCTGGTCCAAAACTGCTCTCAGGACTCTCCTGCCAGCCATGTGATGAGGGTGGTTGAAGTCAGATACCCAGGGCTTCCCGCCGTGGCCTATGGACACCTGGAACTTGTTGGGGCTGTGTAGTTCAGCTTGCAAACCGCTCACTGACGGCTTCTGGGGTTATGTTCGGCATGAGCCCGATGGAGAACTTGCTGACCACCTTCCTAGGAATCACGGCCTCGGCCCCTGATCCAGAGAAGGTGCCCTCGATACCGCGGAGGGAGAGGGCTGGGCACTGCCATCGGTGCATGTCTTTCTCGCCGCTGTGCGGGAGTGTCTGCAACCCCACGTCCTTAGCAAATTCCTCCACACTGAAGCTGATGTCAGCATAGAGCTTGTACTCCTCCTTGCTCATGGCAGCCACAGCCTCGTTGTTGCCAGGGATCAGGATGGTCCCTTTCTTGTCCACCAGGGAGCCCACCAGCAAAATGAGATCAGTCATGGCCTCGTGCACTGAGCCCCTGTACACCCAGAGTGGAGGTCTTTCTTGCTGCATTCCACCTCAACGAAAAAGTAGCAAATGCCCCTGAGACCGTATGTGATGCAGGGCTTCTTGTTTTCTGGCCAGTAATTGTTGGAAATGCAGACGTAGTCCACATCTTTACAAGAATTTGTCTTTCTGGGCAAAAATCACCTCATCCAGGCCTTTGGAGCCAGACCCCTCCATGCCCTCGAGGCAGAAGCAGACATGGACAGGGATCTCCTGGTTTGTTTTCTGATAAGCTTCCAGGGAAGGCGTTCATCCAACTGGCCACCGGTCCCTTGTCATCAGTCACGCCTCTCCTATACAGCTTGCCGTCTTCCTCCACCAGCGTGAAGGTCTTGCTGTCCCAGCCATCCTCCAGGGCTGCGGCTGCACGTCCAGGCGCCTGTCAATGCACACTGTCGTCTTCTCCAAGCCGTCGGGGAGCTTCTGCTTCCCGATGTCCACCTGCTCCACTGAGCCGCCCAGCTGACTGATGTCTGCAGCGGTGACCTCCCTCATCCTCCAGATCTCACCCCTCTCGTTGGGCCACAAGGATCCTCCAGGAACCTCAGTGTGTGACTTATTTGAATAGAGCTGATTAGGCTGAAATGAGGTACTTAGAATGGGCCCCAATCCATAGTCTGACGTTTTTAAAGAGTGGAAATTCAGACATAGAGACAGACATACACAGAGAGAAGACCATTCGAAGACACAGGGAGAAGACAACTATCTGTAAGCCAAGGAAAGAGGCTGGAACGAATCCTCCCCTCAGAGTCCTCCAAAGGAACCAATCCTGCCGACACCTTAATCTCAGACTACTAGCTTCCAGAACCATGAGATAAAAAATTTCTATTGCTTCAGCTACCGAGTCTATGGTATTTTGCTCTGGCAGCCTTAGCCAATCAATACGCCCTCCTTAAAGTAAGGTCCACAGTCCCTAGCACAGAAAAATGGTACATGGTAAGTGACTGCTTATTCAATCAGTTCGGTGAGTGCTTATTGAATTAACTTTTAATAAAGAAGGAAATTGGATTTCTGTTTATATAGTGGCTTTTATTCCCATAATTCAAATGTCAGTTTTACTCTACAACCTACAGGACTTATCACAGAGCCACAGTGAAAGAGTAACCTTCTGAGCCCTGCAAGTCAAAAGTGTCTACTCTGCCTAGACCCTGGGTCTTCCAATGAAATATTTTTCTCCTTACTGTTAGCACATAAAGTCACTCCTGACTCGGAGTTACCTCATCTGTCCCAGCCCCTTGCCAGTGCTACTATCTAAGTTCCTTAATTTCATGAGCTGTTTCTGTTTAGAGAAAGTCTGTGGCTTGGATTGCAGCAACACAGAGACAGATTTGAAATCAGCTCATTCACCAACAGAGACACCGGGGTTCCGGGATGAAGGGTGTGGCGCTTGCCTTGTCCTTGGAGCTCCCCAGGGGGTCAGCAGGGAGACAGACCAAGGCGGTGGGTCTCCATACCCCACTTCATGGCCTGTGGGTGTGCAAGGCTGCAGCCTTTAACCAAAACTAGGGTTTTCCTTGAAGCCTTTGAAGGTATTGAGCATCGGGCAGATGGACAAAATATGTGATGTCATCTACCCTCCTGGACTGAGACGAAAGTCTACCTCAGCAGCTCTAGGGAAAGGTCAAAGCATCAGAGCAGAGACCAGAACCCAAGCCTCCATTCTGTCCTGTAGCTGTGGGACCCAAGCTTGACCCTAGACTCAGACTGGTAATTCACTGGGTCTAGGAGCCAAAGGAAGGATTCCATAGTGGCACAAGGGGCTCGATCCTTGCCTCTCTCCTCAGACTGCCATTCTAAGTCTGTCCAGAAGTATCCAGAAATAGGTGTCTGGGTAAAACAAGAGCCTTTTGGAGGCTTTTGGCCAGAACCATCTCTCTAGTGGCCGTGAGCCATGAGAAGTCCAATGTCAATGCAGCATTAATAGCTCAGTGCTTCACTTGGGCCATCCTTGGAAGAAAATGATGAGACTGTCCAAAGTGGCAGCGAATCACATCATGATTCCCCTTTCAATTTTGCAGACAGTAAACAAACAAACAAACAAACAAAAACTAAAAAGGGGGAGTCTCCTTTTCTGTTTGAACATTCAGCTCTCAACCCGGGACACACAAAACCTGATGATAAGAGGGCAGGTGGAGGAGAAAGAGGTGACTTCTCCTCTCCTGACCTTCAAGTTTACATCTGGAGCTGTCTTCTTTGTGCGTGGGAATGAAGGAGAAGACAGATGTGGCTGTTCCCGGAGAGTCTAACACATTCAAGGTCATGTTACAACAGCGAAAATAAACCACTCAATTTGCTTCCCCACTCTTGGAAACAAACCCTTGTCACCCTAGACTCTAATGTCAGTAAACCATAAGCCACTTTTCTGGTTTTCTAGAGACCTGAAAAAGTAATTAAACTGGACACGATGAATAAGAAAGGAGGGAGCAGAGGCAAACCAGCATGCCTTTCCTTCTGAGCGCAATCAGTATGTTCCATGGACTGTCCTAAGCCCTTTTGATAGATTAATCAGGGGTCCTCAAACTTTTAAAACAGGGGGCCAGTTCACTGTCCCTCAGACCGTTGGAGGGGCGGACTATAGTTTAAAAAAAAAAGGAACTATGAACAATCATATGAACGATCATAGTTTTTTTTTTAAACTATAGTCCGCCCTTCCAACGGTCTGAGGGACAGTGAACTGGCCCCCTGTTTTAAAAGTTTGAGGACCTCTGGATTAACTCATTTAATTCTCACAACAGTGCTCTGAAAAGGCAGCACGATTAACTACATTTTACAGGTGTGGACACGGAGGCCAAGAGGCAGTGGTAGCACAGCCAGGGTTCAAGCCCAGGCAGCCTGGCTCCAGACGACGAGAGGCCCAAGGTCAGAATCAAATCAACCACTTGGCCTGACCTAGACCCTGCCCGGTCTAGCCTCCTTCATTTCTCTGGTTTTTAACAGGCCGCACTCCTCTCCACTCTGTCTCAGCTGCATTGCCTTTCCGTTCTCGCCCTTGCCCGTGCCGCGCCCTGCCTGCAGCGGTCTTCCCCACCCTCTTTCCTCCATGTCACGCTATCCATCCTTCCAGTTTCTGCTGAGTGAAGCTTTCCCTCCCATCCTAGATTAGTGCAAAGCTCCCTGTCTCGGCCTGGGGCACAGTTGGAGGTTCCTGTGTGTTGTGATAACGTGATGAATACCCGCCTCTCTCACCAGGCTAAAGAAAATAAGCAGCAGAGAGAAATATGGTCTGTTTGTCTCTGACTTCAGGGGCTGGCACAATGCCTGGCCTTTATCCAGCTATCTGTGGAATAAATAACTGGATGGAAAGATGCATGGAGCTCCTGGATCCCAATCTATGATTTCCTGAGAGGCTGTGCCTTTTTCTTCCATTACAGTAGAGGGAAATAACCCTAGTAATTGGCAAAAGAGCCTAATATTACATCTACAGGATATAGGAAAAACATCAAATGCTTTTTTTTTCTGGCTTAAATTTATTTTTATTCTCTCTGTAAATCTAGAAAAAGTATTCACGTTTCATTAAATTGATTCAGATTGAATCTAAATGAGAGTTAAATATAAATTTCTACGCTTGGCTTGGTGGCTCAGCCTATAAGCCCAGCACTTTGGAAGGCCGAGGCGAGTGGCTTGCCTGAGCCTGCGGGTTCGAGACCAGGCTGGGCAACTTTATAAGACCTCATCTCTACAATAAAATAAAAATTAGCTGGGCATGGTAGCACATGCCTGTAGTTTCGGCTACTTGGAAGGTTGAGGCGGAAGGATTGCCAGAGCCCAGCAGATTGATGCTGGGATGGTTGTGAGTGTACCACTGCACTTCAGCCTGGGCAACAGAGTGAGAGACTCCAACTAAAAAAAAATTTTTTTCCCTGAATGCGATCAAACTATAATTCCTGTGTCTAAATGAAAAACAGCAAACAGTGGAAAATGAGGTGATGGGTGAGATTTCATTTGGGGGTTGCAAGCCCTCTGAATTTGCTGCAGATAAGCAGATTTCCCACAGAAATACTTGTGTGCTTTTTTTTTTTTTAACCTGTGTTTGATTTCGGCCCGGTGCTTTTGCAGACATTTATGATTCGTGGCCTTTGGTGCAAAAGGGGGTGAGGGGACAGGGCTCTGGATTAATCAGAGACCCACAAACGTCTTCCCAAACTCCATGGAGCGGGACGAGGCAGGGCAGGCAGAGCCACCCTGCGAAACTGTGCACAGACGAGCTCGGTCACTCAGGGCCTTGCTGTGAGAGTCACCGAGTCCACTTGATTTGGTTTGCTGAAACCCACTTGGTATAACATGGCTCGTTGCACTCAGATGCCAGCTCTTAGGATGATATTAACTCTCCCTGCTGAATACAAAGTCTCCTGTTAAAAAGCCATCAAAAGAATCCTCGGGAACAGGTGGACGCTAAATTAATGAACACAATCTCTTCCTTCAAATTGAGCTGAGAAAGAAATTAATTACTGGGCAAACGAGTAACAAAGAGGGTTCCCCGCCTTGTGCAGCCTCCGAGCCCTCTGCGATTTTGTTCTCCCGAAATCTAATTTCCATGAAACACTTCAGGGAAGTGCATATTGCCAGCATAAGAATTTCTCAGCAGGCGTGCTAATATAAGCACCATAACTCCGCGGCAAGGAGATCTTGCTCTGCTCGAAAGGCCTGAGACTGACAGGGATGATATTTCAGAGAGGCCGCGCTTGGCTCCCAGACACTGTAACAACCACCATCCAGACTGGATGCAGACGGAACTGGTGGGATTGGACCCCTGGAAGGTGGATATAAATTTTGTTTATAGGATAGATATGTACAAATACATAAAATCTTTATTTTCAATAACATAACTTCTATTCCTGCCTAGAACACAAATACATTTTGCTGGGCAATCCAGTGTCCTTCGCAAAGAATTTCCAAGGCAGAAGCCTCAGCAGTGTCACCCTTGCAACTATTTATAGGGCTTTGGCACCTGGTAGAAGCTGACTAATGGTGGCATGCCAAGCAACACTGAGAACGCTGCTGCTGGCCCTAAATCACTCCGCTCACAGGTCATGGGCTGTGGACCCCTCTCCCTTTCAGGCCTGGACCTCAGGCGACAGGCACTGCTTCTATTTGGTTTTGGGCAGATGTGGCCAGGGGAAGGAGAAAAGAAGTGGTGATTGCCGCCAGCCAAACTGTGCTAGGAGGACTTCCATTAAGCCTCAGAAATACCTAGGAGGGAGCAATTGATCATTCCTGGTTCAAACGTGAAGAAAACAAGACTAGCGGGTTGCATTTCTTTCCTCCGAGGTAGATCACTGATAGCTGGCACAGAAGCCGGTGTGCCTGACTCCGTGTTCCTGCTCTGTCCCGGCGCTTTTCACTGCTGTCCCATGACTTCACCTGGTTTCCTTTATCCTGCCTTACTTCCAGCAGTCAGCTCGAGCACGGGAAGGAAGCAGGATGTGTTCCCAGGACCCGGGCTGGCCAGATCGGCCGGGCCCACCCTCCGCCTGGCCTCCTCTCAATCTCCCGTTCTGTCTCCGAGGCAGCGAAGTGAGGACGCCAGTGCCCGGTCTCCCAGGCTGGTGTGAAGGACCGATGGGACAATTCAGGGAAGAGCTGGCTTTCCCTGCCTGGCACCCAGGAAGTGTCCTCCTTAATTCCCAAGAATCTGAGTGCTGGACCCACCACTTAGAAGTCCTCTCATCAGACAGATCGTTTCATCTCTCTGAGCCTGTTTCCTCATCAATGAGGTGAGACTCACATCTTCCCATGGCTTGACGTCTACAACAGTGAAAATGGCAGGTTGTTAATTGATCATTTGAAGAACAGAAATTGCCATACAAATGCAAGCTCATACTGTGCTAGTGGGCCACATGGGACTAAAAAATAACAAGACGCAACCTCACACCCGCTGGGAGTGCTACTATGTTTTTTAAAAAAGACAAAACAGAAAATAACAATGCTGGTGAGGATCTGAAGTTGGAACCCTTGTGCGCTGTAGGTGGGAACGTCAGATGGTGCGGCCATTGTGGAAAAAGCATGGTGGTCCCTTAAAAAGTTAGAAGTAGAATTGCCATATGATCCAGCAATTCCTTTCCTGAGTATATACCCAGAATAGTCGACAGAGAGATTTGTATACCTGTGTTCACAACAGCACCATTCATAATAGCCAAAAGGTAGAAGTAACACAAGTGCCCACCCATAAGTGAATGGAAAAATAAAATGTGGTATGTACATACAATGAAATATCATTCCGCCTTGAAAAGAAAGAAATTCTAACACAGGCTACAATGTGGATGCATCATGAGGACACTAGGCTAAGTGTCACCAAAGGACAAACATTGTATGGTTTCTGTCACATGAAGTCCCAAGAGGAGTCACATTCACAGAGTCAGAAACTAGGATGGTGGCTGCGGCGGCCGGAGGGAGGGAGCCAACCAGTTGGTGTTTAACAGACGTGAGGTTCAGTTTGGGAAGGTGACAGGTGTCTAGAGACAAACGATGATGATGGCTGTGTAACAACATGCACGTACTTAATGCTGCCAAGCTGCTAAAAACGGTTAAAATGGTAGATTTTCTGCTTTGTGTATTTTACCAAATTTTTAAAAATGTTTTAAACTCTTTCCCCTCCAGCCCTGCTTACTTCTCTTGGCCAGGTTCAGCCAGGCCATGAAAAGCGAATCCCTTCAACACCAACTGCCCTGCTTTAGACAAAAAGATTTAGGCAGTAAGAAGGCTTTCTCTATTTTTTTCTTAATTAATTAATTTATTTATTATAAAGATGTGGGATACAATTCAGGGTTAGGTATACAGACATTGATCATGCAGGTACCCTTGCTGATGAGGTAAGTCCCTCCCTCCCCTAGCAGTTTCCCTTGACTGCCAGTTCCTTTCTAAAGGTAGTTGATGGCAGTAGAGGGAAATGGGCCCGAGGGTGGCCCCCGGGCTTGAATCCGGCTTCGCTCCCTCCCTGTGGGTCAGGCAGCTGGGGTCCTGCCTGCCAAGACCTCCGCTTTCTCTCCTGACACTGGGGGTGATGGTGACCCAGGCCTCAGAGGGTAGAGGGGTTGGACTGCACCACACATGAAAAGTCTCACAGCCGGTGGCACACGGGCGCCACTCAATACATCTTAGCTATCACTATTCTACATAGAAAAAGAAAGAAGGAAGGCGCCACATCGACGATTCTAGCTTCTACGGAGGAGTGTGAGGTTGGCCCTGCCAGCAGCACGGTGGTTTGGGTCACACTTTGGAAGTCAGCCCAGAGAGCCTGCCGGGCATTTTCTGTGTGGCTGGCAGGATCGTTATTTGCAGAGGGTGGTCCCCAGCACCCCACTTGCCCGCTTTTCAAGGGGAGCCCCCGAGAGCTGCCTCACTGGGCGGGAAAGGCAGAGGAGGAATGGTCTCTGCTCTGGAAAGGTCACGGGCGTGTGACGACTGCCCCCCCATCTCCCGCTCCTCCTTGCCCCCCACAGGGGACTCCAAAGGGACGGTTCACGGCCCAAAGAGCAAGGTACTGCCGGGCTGTGTTGGTGGCACCAGCAGAAGAGCCTCTGATAGCATCACATAAAAACGGAAACTGAGATTTAGACCGGTCTTTACCCCATCACTGTGCTCCATCCCAGAGTCCAGAAGAAAGCATTCTATACCATAAATACAGAGGAAGCCGAGCTCGAGCTCGAAAGCCAGAGGTCGTTTGAATGGAAACAGAGCAGCAGGGCGACTTAAAGCTGCAGGCGTTTGAGAGGCGGACTCACACACTGCTTAGGAGTTGATGGAGCCTTTGTTCTGGAAGGCCCGCCTGGGTGAGCGAGTGGCCATGAACCAGACGGCGGAACCTAAGAGCTGGGTCCAGGGAAGCAGGGGTGGTGGAGAATGAAGCGGGCGGTCACTCAGCAGGCTTTGCGGGTATGGCAAAAAGGCATGTGTTTGGATGGAGTGCGTTTGGGTGGAGATGAAGGTGCTCTGTGACATACGGCTAGCTGCCCACACAAATAGCGGCCTGAGCTGATTCCTCCTGGACTGCCCCTGATGTCCTATGCGTGGAGTTACCTAAGACCAAACAGCCAGGGCTGTGGGTGATGAAGAAAGCGATTGGCATGCTGGGGATAGAGACGTGGTTTTCTCTAAGGGGAATACACGCCCTGGAAGACATAGAGCCTATGGCAGGACATGGGAGGCCGTGGCAGACAGCTCTGTGCACCACTCTGAGCCTTCTGGCCCAGCTCTTCCTCCAGCTACTGCGGTGCAGGTTTCATCTAGCTTCTGGCAGGTGTAGCCTGGAGCCCTGCCCTCAGGCCCATGCAGCCTGTCTCAGCAGCTTGCCCAGGGCTGCTCTGTGGTGAGGAGTAGAATGGCCCAGGGGACCACTTCCACACACACAGGAAGGCCAGGACTTTACAGCCCTGCTCAGTGCCTCCCTCCTCATTCTCTGGGGGTCTGAGACGGGCATTTTCCAAGCCTCCACCGGAGGTCCCCTGGGAACACAGCCCCAGCTGCCATGGCTGTCACAGGCTGGATACACATCCCTGTGTGGCTTTCCCTTCTTCTGGTCCAGGCTTTCTCTCTGGCTCTGCTCCCCAAGAATCACAGCCCAGACTCAGGTAAGATTTAGTCCCAGGCTCGGCTTTCCAGGAGTGGGTTGTAGGGAAAACTGTTCCTCCTCCTTTGGAGCTCTGTGTCTGTTACTAGACTCAGAAGAGCTGCTGGGTGCTCACACACCCCAAGTGAGAAAAGTGAGCTGCACTCTGACCCCCAGAGCTCAGCAGGGAAGGGCAGAAAGATCTTCAGTGATGCTCGTGCCTCACACACCTCAGATGTCCTGGCATATATTCAAGGAGGCATCCATGAAAGGTTGGGGTTGGGGACGGACAGCCCAGGATTAAAGCCCTGCCTCTGCCACTGGCTAGTTTATAACCTTGAGCAATTTAACCTCCAGAACCTCAGCTGGTTCATCTGGAAAATGGAGATGATGTGCCTTTACTACATTATATAGAATGACACAATTTTGTGAAGTATCTAGCCCGATGCCCAATAGCTGCTTAAGAAGTGGTTATTGCTATGGTCTTCTCTTTGAACTTGGTTCATCAATGTCACAGGGACTTCAGTGAATATTAGACATTGACTATTCCTTTGTTTTAGAAAATGGTTTTAATGAGTAAGGCTCCAGCCACCGTTCTTGGGAAAAAAGCTATAAAGTAACCCTTGATCTAAATAAAGATATTTTAGCCTCAGAAAGCAAGTAAGTTGTTCTGGTTTTTTGTTTTTTTGTGTTTTTTTTTCAATACAAATGGTTGGGCTTGGTGAAATCAGCTCCCTCTTTTAGAGTTCTGCCTTGGGCTGTGTGGTAAGGGAGGGCAGCCCAGAGGAGATCAGTGGGGCAGGGAGCACAGCCATGCAGAGAAGGCAGCAGGAATTGACACAGAGCACAGGAAAAGATTCTTGCCACTGGGGTCGCCCATGAGACGCCACGGCCTAAGGAAGTTAAAAAGGGCCCTAGAGCCTTATCTCGCTGGAAATTCGGGAGTCACCTACACGTGACATCACTGTTTGCCACGAGTCGCGGTTACCCAGATCTGAGGTTTCTGTTCACCACCAGTGATCGATGCAGCCAAAGGCTAGGCTGGCTGTGCAAGAATTGAAACGAGGCCCGCATCGGAGAGCCATGCCAGGGAAGAATCACCGGGTGCTGAGGAGGGGCCTGTTGCAGGTAAGGTTCCAGAAAGAAGTACTCTGCTGCTGTGCCAGGTATTAAAACAAAGACCTTTCGCCTGGTGTTTATTTTTGGTGTAAATGAATGGAAGGTGTGCTCACGTTAGATGCAGAAAGTGTGTGAGACACGAAGGTCGCTTTCCTCCTCATCATTTGGACCTGCTTCTAACAGCCCTTTCTGTCCATATTTTCATGCACATCTAGCCTCTCTCTCAGGAGTCTAGGACCATCATATACATACACACACTTTAATGGACTTTTTACTGCAAATCAATTATTTTAATGAGTGATTATATGTCATTCCACGCCAGGACTCAGCATCCATTATTTAATTAATTCCCCATTTGGCTTTTCTCGGTTTTTGTGAGAATGGACACTCCAGTGACTATCTTTGTACAAAATTCTTTGTCTTCATCTCTGGTGGTTTCCTTAGGTTATCTTCTTAGAATCAGAATGCCTGGGACGAGCTGCATAAGCATGGAAGCCTCATCTGACCAAATCCCAGGGAAACGTCATCCATTTTGACACCTGCCGTCTCTGTTACGACTTTTATTACCTTACAGAAAAATTAGTATAGAATAATTTATTTGGCAGGAGTGGAGACAGTTTTTATTGCCTTGTCCTCTTGGATTCTCTGGGGGAGGCTCCATTAAGACTGGAGCTCAGTAAACTCAAAACCCCGGCCCTGTGAGACGGGCCTTCCCACCGCCTAGGGTGAGAAGGAGGTCGGACATGCCCGGTTACACCTCTCCTTGGTGAAGTTTGAGGCACAACCGAACAGCATTAATCTTAAAATAGAGGTCATAAGACAGACAAAATAGGCTGTGGCAAACAGATACCCAATTCCAACTTGATTCTGATATAGCGGATAGCAGGCCTTCAAGGAAATACAAATACTCTACCCCAAATATATATATGATTTTTTTGACATATTTGGATGTGACCCTGTGAAGTCTTTTCTTAGGGAAATTTGCAGCTGTAGAGATTCTCCTTCCCCCGACTGGAGAGTATAATGCAAACACTCCAAAATCTGAAAAAATCTGAAACATAGCTGGTCCCTTATTTCAGAGAAGGGATACTCATCCTGTATCTATTTCTTGTCATACCACAGAGTCAGATGGCCTGACATACCTGGCCCCCCAGTCCCGGGCCCCCCTGCTTGATTTTCAGTGTGAGCCGAGCTTCCGAGTCCGACCCACATTTTGTCCAGGTTTCAGGACCAACAGGGCCCTTTTGGGAGCCAGACGGAGGGGACAGTGCAGGTGGTTCAGCTGTGAGAGCGGCTGTGGCCTCAGCCAAGGCCTTGTCGGACGCCCCCCACCCCCGGGCCCTTCCTCTGGGCATCCATCCCTGGAGGGGACTGGTGGGCTGAGGATGGGCCGGATCAGTGCTATCCATGAGAAATGCTGAAGGAAATTAAAATCATGACTCACGTACAAAGTAGAACAAACGTACAGGGGAGAAAACATCATTTATTTCCTTTTTTAGATTCTTTGTGGAGACACTGTCCTGAAAACAGGGGTCAGATTGACACAAGAAAAACAAATACAAGTATATTTATTTTATTTATTTATTTTTTTGAGTTGGAGTCTCACTCTGTCGCCCAGACTGGAGTGCAGTGGCCGCTCCCGGCCACTGCAGCCTCGACCCGCTGTCCTCCTGCGATCCTTCCAACTCAGCCTTCCAGTAGCTGGAACTACAAGCACGCGCTACCATGCCCGGCTAATGTTTTGATTTATTGTAGAGTTGAGGTCTTGCCAAGTTGCCCAGGCGGGTCTCGAACCCGCGGGCTCAGGCAATCCTCTCGCCTCAGCCTCCCAAAGCGCAGGAATACAGGCTGAGCCACCGAGCCCGGCAAATAGAAGTTTATTAACACACACTGTGCCATCATGTCTGAAAGCATTTCTCTCTCAAGGTGGCGGCTTAGGGACCTTGCTTGATCAAAGAGCCATAAATCCTCAACAGCGGTGAGACAAAGAAGAGAGTATCTTCAGGCTTCCAAAAGGCAGGAACTCGTGGAAAGGGGAATTGAGGGGAAGAGGGAAGTCTGCCCGTGGGTACTCTGGTGCTGCTCTCTGAGCTCTGTTTCTGAGCTGATAAAGGTAGAGGGTAGGCAGAGTGTGCCCTGTGTCTTAACCTTTTAACTTTAGCTAAAATCCCCAGTATTTTAGGAGAGGACTATTTCGGTACAGTTCATCAATTAAGGCAGGAGCCAGGAAGTGGGTGAAATGGCCTTTAAAGTACTGAGATTTATGAAGTTCATTGGGAAAGGCACATTAAAATAGATTTTTCTGCGTTTGTGACAAATCTGGTTAATGTCCTTTTTTTTTTTTTTTAAATTTTCGATGGTTTCTTTTCAGTGCACAGGAATCATTTGCATCCTACTGGAAAAAAAATCTGCAATTAACGTGGAATGTCATAGAATCTGGACCCTTAATAGTAAACAGCAAAGTCCAGCTTCCTAGAAGCATAGCTAATCCTTGGGTGGACCTGTGGAGCAAAGCTTCCCTAAGACTTGGGAAGCACATGCCTTCACCCACTTGGCTTTGTTTCCGGATCTGGGATACTTTGCATCAACAGCACAAGCTCATGACATCCTACAAAAGCCACTCAGATCGCATGTTCTTCTGCAGCTCCTGCACGGGGACAGGCACTCGTATGCATAAAAAGCACTCCAAGACTCGCACCTGAATCTCTGCCTTCACTGAGGTGTTTGTGCGCTCTGATTTCTAATTTTGCTGCACGTGTGCATCTTGTTATCCAACCAGGTTGCAAACTTTTTGGTGGCAGGGCCCATATCTTATAATTTCATGGCTCTCTAGAAATATAGATCTTGAGAATTTTTGTCCAATGCCCTCGTGGCCCAGATAGCCTGTGTCTCAGCTTTATCAGAGGCCTGCCAAGAGCCAACTGTCCAGGAGGTAAAGACCAGGAGAAACACAAGACCTCCAGACCCTACCCTATGTTCTGCCCAGCCTTCCTTCTCCATCCTAGCACAGCTGTGGACACAGTGTACATGGGTGAGAAGGATGGATAGACGGAGAGAAAGATGGGAAGATGGATGGAAGGATAGAAAGAAGAAAGCCAGGAATGAAGGAATGGAGGAAGAGCAGATGGATGGAAGGAGGAGGAAAGGATGGACAGAAGAAAGGAAGTATGGATGAAAGGAAGGAAGGATAGATGGAGGAGCATATGGATGGCTGGGTGAGTGGGTGAGTGGATGGATGAATAGATGAATGCTTTAAATATATGATCCTTTTCATTTTTAAAGGAGAAAATAAATTGTGACCACCGTTTACAATTGACCTGAGAAGAATGGGAGAGGAAAAACTCATTCCAGCATTGCAAAATCTCTTTCCTGCTGTTTCACTCTGGCAGTTTTCTCTTTTGTTTTAAAACGGGGCCAGGCACAGTGACTCACACCGGTAATCCCAGCACTCTGGGAGGCTGAGGCAGGAGCATTGCTTGAGGCCACGAGTACAAGACGGGCTTGGGCAATATAGTGAGACCCCATTTCTACAAAAAAATCAACAAATCAGGTGGGCGTGCGCCTGGCGTCCCCGCGACTCAGGAGGTGAAGGTGGAAGGACTGTCTGAGTCCAGGAGATCGAGGCTGTGGTGAGTCTTGATCGTGCCGCTGCACTCCAGCCTGGGTGGCAGAGGGAGAGCCCGACTCAAAAGAACAAAAACAGAAGACCGAATACACATTCATTTTCTATTTCTATTTGGGGGGGGGCTGGAGTCTCACTCTTGTCACCCAGGTTGGAGTGCGGTGGCACGCTGCCGCAGCCTCGACCTGCTGGTCTCCGGCGATCCTGCCGCCTCAGCCTTCCAAGTAGCTGCAACTACAGACACGCGCCACCACGTCCGGCTTATTTTTTGATTTCTTGTAGAGACGAGGTCTCAGCAAGTTGCCCAGGCTGGTCTCAAACCCCCAGGCTCAAGCAATCCTCTTGCCTCGGCCTCCCAAAGTGCTGGGATTACAGGCTGAGCCACCGTACCCGGCCTCTATTTTTATTTTTAAAATAAATTATATTGTGTGTGTTTGAGAGTTACAGCATGATGCTACATATAGCTACACATGGTTGCTATGGTGCAACAGAGTGACATATCTATCATCTCACATACTTCTTTCCCTGACAAGAGCAGCTAAAATCTGCTTATTTTTTCAAAGCCCTGACAGAGCTCCTGTACTTACTGTGTTAGGAATAGTCAGCTCTGCAGCGGATGCAGGTGGTGGGGAGACCTTCCTTTTTGCAGTGCTTACCCCCAGCTGCTCTCTGACATTCCTGGTCCTGTTTCCCCCTGAGGCTCATTGCATGAGAACCCTGTGAATGGACCTCCGGCTCCATGTTTGTTTTACGGCCCCTTGGGGGAACACTCCCTGACATTTGTGGTGGGCGCATGAGGGGTCAGTGTGGGGGGAGCAGCCCCCTGGGCCTCCCCTGAATGGGGAAAGCTGCCTTGCCAGGGAGTCGCTGGGGCCTTGACAGCTGCCTCCTGCTCCCTGGGACTCAGAACGAGCCATCCTGCCAAACGCCTCTCACCGGGCACCGCAGCGAGATACCCCCTCTCCAAGACAGGAGTGTGTGGCAGACTGGACAATGGTCCTTGTCAGAAGTTCGTCTCCCAGGCAAGAGGAACTGAGCTGTGAGACCCCTGCTGGTGGTCTCCATGAGACCCTCAGTGTTGCAGGGGCAGTGCGTGTGCTGTACATAGAATACTCTGTAAGGTTGTTTATTTTCTTTGAGTTGGATGGAGTCTCACCCTGTTGCCCAGGCTGGAGTGCAGTGGCACACTCAACGGCCACCCCAGCATCGACCTGCTGGGCTCCGGCGATCCTTCCTTTTAACTTGTACTTATATCCTTCTAAGAGAAGGATAGCTTCCATGGAGCTCAAACTTGTTTCAAGATATGCTCTAAGAAGTGGGCATATGACTAGCTCTGAATCTTTTGCCACCACTTTTTGAGTACACTGTCCATTATGTTGTTAGAGTCACTAAAAAGGGGCCTTAGCCACACAGCCCTACTAGAGTTAATGACAGGAGAGTATTTCTTTCTTTGAATGAATGTAGCCACCCTTTAAACAATTAGAACCGTTTTTGCTTCACATCAAGACAGAGCCACTTTTACTACCGAATTCCAGCCTCTTCAAAATTTTTAGTTCTCCTGTGCTATTTATCTAAACCTCAGCTGTATGGTTCGTGATCTCTGTCTTCTTTTATTTTTCCTACACATGTATTTAATGGGCATTTATGGAATGCCAGTCCCTTTACATACATTTATTTCTTCTGAACAGAACCAGAAGAGCGGCCTGCAAACTGGGGACTCCTGAGGTTGGCACTTGGCTGGCTTTTACCACCTCCTGGACCCTCTCTCCCTAGCATAGCTGCCGGCTCAGAGCAGCACTGTGGTCCACGCTGACTTTATTTCTTTGGACTAGGTAGGCACCAGAGCCTAACTGTGAAGACCATGGCTCTGGAGCTTGGCAAACATGTATGGGCTAACTGTATGGCCTTGAACAAGTCTTTTAACCTCTCTAAACCTCAGCTGCCTCACCTAATTTGTCAAAACAAACACCTAATTTGTCAAGACAAACAGACACTCACCCAGAGAAGGATGCAGGATACAGGGGAAGCTTCTGAGCTCCAGGGCAGGGTTAATGGGGTCCATGGAGCGGGGGAAAGCAGAGGGTCCCCAGGTCCAATGCCTGCTACGCTCTATGTCTCCTCACACTCTTCTCTGGATTCCCGCTTCCACAGGCCTCCGTTTACCTGCAGAGGACCTGGGACAAATGCCCAGGAAAAGAATCCGGCTGGCCTCACCTGGGTACACCCTGGCCAGTGGGCTCTGGCTGCAGGCTCAGCATGACAAACAAGGACAGAGGGTGTATGAGGACCGTCAGGGGCACTGCTCTGGGACATCACCTCAGAGGACTGTCACATGCCTTGGTTGGAATAGTGTAAAGTGCCAGGCACCGGGCACAGCACAGGCTGGGACTCAGTATGGGGTGAGAGAGGCATCCATTGGGTCAGACCTCTGTGGCTCTGAATCTAGTCACCAGAGGCCATGAGAGTATATCATCAGCATGAATTATGCCACTTGGTGACATGCTTAAGTTTAAAAAGTGAATAGACTTTATTCAGGTCTAATCCACGTGCAGCAAGCTGCATTCATTTGCAGTATACGTTTTGATGTGCTTTGACTCCGCTGTCCCAGCAAAGACACAGACTGCGCTAGGTCACTCCGGAAAGTTCCATCTTGCTCCGTACATTTCACCTCCCTGCACCCCTGCCTCAGGCAACCACTAACTTTCTGTCGCTACTGCTTCTTAGACATTTTTAGAAGGCTGTTTAAGTGGAATCACATCACAGGTAGTCTTGTGCTCGGCTTTCATCAGGCCGAGAACTTCAGGACTCCTCCCTGCGGTTGAGTGTGTCAGCGTCTGTTCCTCTTTGTGATGAGAGATGCTGACTGCCTCGATGACTCTCGCCGGACTACCTGTCTGGCCTCACAAGTGCCCTCTGCAAGGGTGTGGGGGCGGCACCAGGACAGAGTGGTGACCGGCACATGTGGCTGCCTCATCTGGCTGACTGACACCCTCTGGGGAGTCAGATGTGAAACAGCTCTGCATGCATTCCTCGTTTGGTGACAGCTGTGGTGAGCGCTGCCGGAGAAGCACAGGGACTCAGGGTGATGGACCGTTGGAGGTCCAGAGGGGCAGCCTTGGAGGAGGAATGTTTGCACCCAGACATGAAGGGGGTGTTTCCTAGACAAAGCTGCCGGAGCAGCACCTGCGTGGAGAGGCCAGCCTGGTGCGGGCTCTGAAGGCAGAGGGCAGGCTGGGAAGGAGACGGGCTGGGTGGCATCTGGCCTGGCCAGGTGTCTGGAATTATCCAAGCAACAGAAGCACTTCAAGCAAAGGGGCAGTGTGGTTAGACGTGCTATTTACCCGGGCACCCTGGCCTTGACGAAAGAATGCACCGTCCGTCGGAAGTGGACATGGGAAGCTGACAAGTGGCACACGACCTGGCTCGGGGGGCCTCATCAACAGCTTCTCCCTGGAAGTGTCCAGAGCAGTTCAGCGTCCTAATGGCTTCCCCGCCACCGAAGCCCAAGGCGGCAGCCTTCTTGTGGAAGCTTCAAGCCAGTGGCTTTACTCTTGACCACAGAATTCCCTCCATGCTCCTATGTTTATTCCAACTCCCTAGTTCCTTCTCTCTTGCTCCATTGCTTCAGCCCAGCCAACCCCTCTGCTGATGCCTGCCTGCTGGCCCATCTGTCAGCTGGGGATCCACTGGTGTTTGGGGTGTTTGGGTCCCAAGCCCCGTGACCTGTTCAGTTGCTGGCCCTTCCCTACCCCCAGAACCGCTGCAACATGGCAGAGCCTGATAGAGGAGGGAGGACGGTTTTCTCCATTGCCACCCACTTCCTGGCAAAGGACGCCCTGGCACCAGGCTTGCCTGGGCTACTGTTGAGGGGTGGGTCTGACCCTGCCGCCGGGCGCTGCCCGGTCCTGCTGCCCTGGGCAAGGGCAGCCTTTGCGGTCTAGGTGTCCCTCTAGCCCCTAGGTCACTGCTTACTGCCTCTCTGCTGAATCCTACGCTCTCCTTTCCAGAGGATTTGAAACTCCAGCTATAACAAGAAGCCACGCAACCTGGCTTCCCGACCAGAAACCCACGCCTCATATAGAACATGACACTCCTGCAAGTGGCCTGCAAGTGTTGGAAGGGACTCCGCTGTTAGTGAAAGACTATGTTCATGCCCGGTCTCCTTTTGCCAGAAATTCTATGTAATTTCCAGGTTTATGAGGAACTTTCTATGAAACTTCACCTGAACAGCTCAAAACGATACATGAATTACCTGCAGCTCCATTTGCCTTGCTGACATTCCGTCCTGCAAGGGGGGCACCAGGCAGCAGTCACTTTCAGGGAGCGGTGGGACTCTGCAAGAGGCCAACTCATCTTGTGCGGTCATGTCACATCTTCCAGTGAAGATGAAAAACGTTTTATTTTGCTTTCATTGCATTTTTTGAGTCGGGATCTCACCCTGTCACCCAGGCTGGAGTACAGTGGCACCATGACGGCTCACTGCAGTCTTGACCTACTGGGTTCAGGCAATCCTCCTGCCTCAGCCTCCTGAGTAGCTGGGACTACAGGCATGCGCCACCACCCCTGGCTAATTTTTTGTAGAGCCAAGCTCTCAGTGTTACCTAGACTGGTTTCAAACTCCTGGGCTCAGGTGATCCTCTCGCCTCAGCCTCTCAAAATGTTGGGATTACAGGTGTGAGCCACTGTTCCCCACCAAAACATTATTTTATTTCATTTTATTTTACTTTATTTTATTTATTCATTTACTTTTTTGAGTTGGAGTCTCACTCCGTCGCCCAGACTGGAGTGCAGTGGCCGCTCCCGGCCACCACAGCCTCGACCTGCTGGGCTCCGGCGATCCTTCCGCCTCAGCCTTCCAAGTAGCTGGAACTACAGGCACGTGCTACCACGCCTGGCTAATTTTTTGATTTATTGTAGAAATGAGGTCTCGCCAGGTTGCTCAGGCGGTTCTCGAAACTTGGGCTCAGGTAATCCACTCACCTCAGCCTTCCAAGGCGTGGGATTACAGGCTGAGCCACCGAGCCCGGCTCAAAACATTATTTTCAACTATGTATCTCAGACAGACCGAAGTTTCAGACCAAGGAAGCCGCCTTTCACTGGGTGCTCAAGAGATACATGCTCTCTAGGCACTTGAAGCCATGCAATACCTTGGTTCCACCACAGCCACAGGTGCCCTGCATCCTCTGGTGGCAGCACATCCAACAAGGTGCCTTGCTTTTTTGTTTTTCTGCCAGCAAGGCACTCGTGCATGTCTGCTTAATTATATTTAGGGAAAGAGACAAATTCACACACCAACACAGGCAGAGCCAACATGAAGAGGTGGTGCTGGGAGAGGGAGGGAGGTATTTTATGGTTCATCAAGATAGCCATGCAGACACCTCATTTTGCTCTTAAGAGCCTTCCGATATCTGTACTTAAAGTTTATATAGCACCTAACCCTTTGCAAGAACTTCTTCACAAACAATCTCATTATATCAACAGTGCTTCAGTGATACGACCTTCGTTCCTGTACCAGGAAAAAGCATTTCAAATCGGAAGTCAAGAGACCGCCTTGCTTCTGCCTCTGGCTCTAAGACAAGCTTGGTCCAAGCAAGACTTTTTTGTGGCAAGACTCTTCCACACTATGACTCCAAAAACAAATACTTGAATCTCATTCCCTGTTTCCCATGGGGCAAGAGGCTAGGGAAGCATAAGGAACCGACTGGATACTCTTTGGAAGGAGGTGAGGACCCAGGTTGTGGCCTTGCTACTCGCAAGCATGTGAGCTCTTAGGCATAACGTGAGACCTGGAGTTGTGTTACTCACAAACATATGCAGGGTTGCCAGAACCTGAAACTTTTTTTAAAATGGGAAGAAGATGTTATTTTTCTCTGTGCCAATTTAGATGTAACCAAAGCTCTTTTCCACTGACTTCAGTAAAAATGCCTTTACTGGGCCGAAAACAAACAGAAAGCGTTTGATTCTGATGGAAGATTCTTCCCAACGTAATGAAAGGCCACCAAGGGCTGTCCATAGCGTGTTGGGTCCAGGGCACTACTCAGGCTGTAAGGAATCAGGGAAAGCACCTTGACCGATGCTCCCATTTTGCAGATGAGCAAATGAAGCCTAAAACACAAAATTGCTGTCAGAGGCTCTCCGGCAAGGGCGGCAGAGCCTGGGGTAGAACCCAGGCCTCCTGATTCCCAGGCCTGGGTTCTCTCCACCTCTGCTTCTCAGATGGGACACACCCATCCCCAGAAGGGACTGGTGGTGAGTCCAGGCTTGTGCAGAGCCATAGGCTACCCGTGCTGCAACTTCTGGAGACTCAATCCTACTTGACACAAAGCACAGAGAAACCTATCATCGGGTAGAGTGAAAACCATTCATGAATTTTCAAGTTAACACAAACTTCCGGAAAGACACATGGCCGCATAGTGGGGCACGGTGTGCTGGATCCCTGGGCCCAGGTTGGGGTGGAGCTGTTTGGTTAGGGCATCTTTGATGGTGAACTTGGAGAAGTGCTGCACTCTGCTGTTTCTCATTAGAACACAACCACTGGGACCCTGAGAAATGGAAGGCCGTGTGTCATTCGACCTTCCTTTTTGTTCAAGACTTTGGAAAGGAATGAGAAAAAAGTCTTCTTCTGCCTTCCCTAAAGCATGGCTGCTTCTTGGCACCGTCAAAGTAGCAGGGAGTTAAGCAGAAAGGTGATCTCAAAGAAGAATCCATGAAGGGACAGAGTGGTGGCCACCCTGGGGCGACCCCACTCCAGGCCCGCACACCCTGGTTCCATCCCTGTGGGAGGCCAAGGATGTTCAACGACAAACTGCTTCTAAGCCCAGGCACCTGTAGCAGAAATCGCCTTTTGCAGTCCCCACGTAGAACTCCTAAGGGGTACGGGGGGCTCCTTTTATAGGAAGGTAAACTAAGGCGGGGGCCAAGAACCGAGCTCATTCTCTGAAAACACGTGTAAGGAAAACCACCATGTTCAATGCCAGGGAGTGAGAGTGCGTGTTTAAATCCAGCACCGTAGGAAAGTCTGCCTGTGTGTCGCCAGCCAGCGTGGAGGTCCAAGTCTTCTTTTCTATCAAAGTCACGACGGGTTTGTTTGTTTAAACAGAAACCACAGGCTCTGACTAATAGAGTGGAAGAAGCTGTGTATAAGGAAAGAAAATGTGTCTGCGAGGAGAAGGGAAAATAAGAGGACAGGAAAAGGAGGGGGGCGAAGCGTCCGTTGGCGCTGGACAACTGGCACAGAGAGGAATGGGATACAGAGGCCGGAAGCCTCTCTGCAGAACACTCTGGAGCAGAGACCAGCCACAGCACCCAGCATGTGACTGCTCTGCTTTCCCCAATGTCTAGAACGCCTTTTCCTAGAAGAGCCTTTTTTATTTTTTATTTTTAGAGTTGGAGTCTCACTCCATCGCCCAGACTAGGGTGCCGCGGCCGCTCCTGGCCACCGCAGCCTTGACCTGCTGGGCTCCGGCCATCCTTCCGCCTCAGCCTTCCGAGTCGCCGGAATTACAGGCATGTGCTACCACGCCCGGTTAATCTTTTGATTTATTGTAGAGATGAGGTCTCGCCAAGTTGCCCAGGCGGGTCTCGAGCCCGCAGGCTCAGGCCATCCACTCACCTCAGCCTCCCAAAGGCACAGGATTACAGGCTGAGCCACCGAGCCCGGCGAAGAACCTTTCTTTATCCTTAAGTGGAGACACGGACCAAGGAGTCATAACTTCCTCTTAGAAGCAGGCAACCAATAGGTGCTTTTCAGCGTGGATTGTTGCGTCCGTGGCCCGGAGCAGCCCTCACTGCGCGTGCGCGCCTGGCCCACCACTCAGGTGTCTGCTCAGGTGAGGTTCTCAGCAAGGCCTCCTGCGATCAGCTTCTTTAGAGCAATCCCCGTTTTGGGCCTCCGGCTTTCTTCTACGCACTGTCCTGCTGTGCTTTTCTCTTGAACGAGAATCATTGCTTGTTCATCGATATTTACTTATTTGTGTTTTTAATGTTTTGCCTTCTCCCCATTAAAACGCAAGCTCCCAGAGAGCAGAGATCACTGTTTCTCTTGTTTCCTGGATCTCCATTGCCTAGAATGGAGCCTGTCACATGGGCTTTATTTGGAAACTCATTTCCAACCGTGCCTTTAAGTGTAGAACATTTTAAAATGACGGAGGAAATATGTAACGCACTCTTTTGAATGAGATGGCCGCAAGAAGCATCATTCTGCAAGCATGAGGATGGATGCTTTTCCTGAGACTCAGCGGATCCCTGGGGGCTGAGAGCAGATTCAGTCGGTGGAGGCAGGGGCACCGGGAGGGGAGGAGACAGACACAGCCAGGTGTCTGATTGGGCTTGGGAGCTAGAAAGCCATCATTCCTCAAGGGCAAGGCCTCCAGCAGATGAACGGGCACAAAGCCCATCCTGACAAGGGATGCAGAGGAGATAACTGCCCACCTTTGCCGTGGTTCTGTGATGAGCAGGAAGAAATAAAACATTTCCCCCTGAAAACTTTTAACTATTCCCTGCATGCATACAGATTTGAGTCTGAGTTCCCACTGCACAAGAGGTTTCCAAACTCCTAAGACAAATATCTACTTACTGTGATCCCAGATTGGCCCTTCCCCAGATGTTGGCAGAGGCAGGGGTCAGTTCTCTGTGGAGAATACACCTTTAAGAAGGTCCAGGGCCGGGCTCGGTGGCTCAGCCTGTCATCCCGCGCCTTTGGGAGGCTGAGGTGAGTGGATTGCCTGAGTCCGCAGGTTCGAGACCCGCCTGGGCAGCGAGACCTCATCTCTACATAAATCAAAAAATCAGCCGGGCGTGTAGTGCATGCCTGTAATTCCGGCTACTC
>NW_007109717.1:69157-70267 GCF_000164805.1 Carlito syrichta
TGAGACTCTGACTCAAAAAAAAAAAAAAAAAGGTCCAGGGACTTGAGTTCACAGTCAAAGTTCACTAAATGTACAAGGAAATAAACCACCATGAGAGAGTCAGCAGAAACAACGAACTACAGAATAAGTACTGTAAAAACACCAGAAATGACAATCATCAGATATAAACAAAATCAATATATTACTACATTTAAACAAATAAAAGGGAATATCAGAAAAATATCTAACCCAGAATAAGAGACTGTAAAAATCACTAGGCAGATATTAAAAGAACCAAATAGAAATTCTAGAAAGGAAAAGTATGATGGACATTAGAAATTCAGTGGATGATTTAAATAACATATCAGCTGTAGCCAAAGAAAATACATGAATTTTAGAACATCAGAAGGACATAATAGAAAATGCGGAGAAGACCACTATTTGTAGAAATAATGACCGATAATTTTCTAGATCTGATGAAAGATATCAATCCTCAGATTCAGCAACACCAAGGAATCTCAAGAAGAAAAAAACAAAAAGAAATGCACACCCAGACGGTCTGCAAAACTCGAAACAATGCCTGTGGAGCAGAATAATGTGTACCAGTTTCAATCCCTGCGAGGGGGACACTGTGTCCTTGTTCCTAATCCTAGAAGAACACCCTGAAGACTTGCCATCTTCTGCTAAGATTCCTAGATATGGCAGATCCCCAGGTCTGATAGGAGGTTTTGCACTAGCCCAGCTGCCAGAGTAAGTCTGGTGAGACAGATTCACACAAGTCAAGAAAAGCTGGTTTGTTGCTTACAGATAAGAAGCAAGGATTAACAGAGGCCTAGGATCCATGGTGAGCCAGTCCCCTGGGCTCAGGAGAACTATCCAGGGCATAGACAAGGCATGTGGGGCCTTGTCTACTCATGCTTCACTTCACAGAGCAGCTGAGGTACCCGAGAGCTCAAGTACCCGAGGTACCTGAGGACAAATATCTATTTACTGTGATCCCAGATTGGCCCTTCCCCAGATGTTGGCAGAGGCAGGGGTCAGTTCTCTGTGGAGAATACACCTTTAAGAAGGTCCGGGGCTGGGCTCGGTGGCTCAGCCTGTAATCCCGCGCCTTTGGGAGGCTGAGGTGAG
>NW_007109717.1:70412-75913 GCF_000164805.1 Carlito syrichta
CACTCCAGTCTGGGCAACAGAGTGAGACTACAACTCAAAAAAAAAAAAAAAAAAGAAAGAAAGAAAAATGTAAATGTCTAAAACAATAGCAATGATGTTTAGTCTGTGGGGGTTAAAAATATCTCAAGCCGGAAACAAAATTCTGTACAAACGTGGCGTAATCCAAGAGGAGTACGATTAAGTGTTTTCAGGTCCTTTTATGTTCAAGAGCAGCAATCCTCAACCTTTCTGGCCTCAGGGACAGGGGTTTCATGGAAGACGATTTTTCCACGGGTGGGGGTGGGGATGGGGGTGTGGTCTGGGGATGATTTCAAGCTCATCACATTGACTGTGCACTTTATTTCTGCTATTATTACCACATCGTAACATCTAATGAAATTATGATGATGAAACTGTTATGTCTATGTATGATGGTTTCGGTGCAGTCAGACCTCACGGCGCCTGTTAACCTGTATTGGCAGCCGCCCCCCAGCACGAGCTTCACTGCCTCAGCTCCACCTCAGCTCATTAGGCACTACATGCTCATAAGGGGTGTGCAACCTAGATCCCTTGCATGTGCAATTCACAGTCACATTCACTCTCCTATGAGAATCTAATGCCACTGCTGATCTGTCAAAAAGTGGAGCAGCTGTAAACACAGATGAAGCTTTGCTTGCTCGCCTGTCTCGCACTTCTTGCAGTGCAGCCCAATTCCTAACAGGCCATCGTCCTGGGAGTATCAGTCAGCGGCCTGAGAGTCGGGGACCCACGTTCCAGAAGACTCTGTTAAGTTAAATATAGATATTTAAATATCTGGGGTAACTACCAAAATAACAACTAAGGTGAAAACCTTTCAAGCTTGTAGAGGGGAAAAATGCAGTCAATCCTAAAGAAGGCAAGAAAAGATGGGAGTGGAGGGAGATGAACAGAAAAGATAGGACAAGTCTCGGCATGGTGGCTCAAGCTTGTCATCCCAGCACTTTGGGAGACCAAGGAGGGAGAATTGCTGGAGCCCAGGAGTTGGTGACCAGCCTGGGCAACATAGCAAAACCTTGTCTTTACAAAAAAAAAAAATAGCTGGGCATGGTAGCACATGCCTGTAGTCTTGGCTACTTGGGAGGCGGAGGTGGAGGATTGCTTAAGTCCAGGAGGAGGTCATGGCTGCGGTGAGCTGATATTGAGCCACTTCACCCTAGCTTAGGCAACAGAGTAAGACTTTGTCTTAAAAAACGGGGGGGGCGGGGGGGCGGAGTTGGGCTTGGTAGCTCAGCCTATAATCCCAGCACTTTGGGAGGCTGAGGCGAGTGGATTGACCAAACCCGCAAGTTTGAGAACAGCCCGGGCAACTTGCCGAGACCTCATCTCTACAATAAATCAAAAATTAGCCAGGCGTGGTAGCGCGTGCCTGTAGTTCCAGCTACTTGGAAGGCTGAGGTAGAAGGATCACCAGAGCCCAGCAGGTCGACGCTGGGGTGGTGGTGAGCGTGCCACTGCACTCCAGCCTGGGTGACAGAGGGAGACTCCAACTCAAAGAAAAAAAAAAGAGAGAGAGAAAGAAAGAGAGAGAAAAAAGAAAGAAAGAAAGGATAGGACAAGTAGTACAAAATAAGACAGTATAAATAAATAAAATTACATCAATAATCAAAACAAATATAAACGGACCAAACACTTAAACTAATAGACAAAGATTATCAGATGAGTTTTTTAAGTCCAGAAATATCTATAAGAGCTGTAACTAATCATAATTAGTCAACACTTATGTAGTATTCACCATGTGTCAAACACTGTGCCAAGTGCTATATATATATATATGTATACACACACACACACACACACACACACGCACACACACACATATATATCAATTTATTTAACCTTCCTAGCAGCCCAATGAGACAGGCATGATTTTGATAAGAAAACTTAGTTATAAGGAAGATAAACAACTTGCCTGTGGTTACATGACCAATAAGAGTGTGACCTAAGCCCAAGCAGTCTCCTCCTAGAGCCCAAACATTTTACCACCTATTATACCACCCGAAAGGGTGAAAAAGAAATGGCACAGAAAGATCTACCAGGTAAATATTAACCAAAAGAAAGCTGGCATAATGACATGAATATCAGACTTTAAAGCAAAGAGCATATCAAAGATGAGATAAAAATTAAAGTTCACTAGAAGATTTTATAATTCCAAACTCATATGTTTTTCATGACATAGCTTCGAAACACATGAAGTAAAAATGGTCAAAACTACAAGGAGAGGTTGACAAATACACCATCATGGAGAGATACTTTAACATACCTCCCTCTGCAGACAGAAGATCATAAGGGCATAGAATATCTGAACAAGCTTGATCTGCTGGAGACATATGCAACATAGCACCCAGTAACTCAAGAATTCACACACTTTTCCATGTATATATAGAACATTAATGAGAACTGAACACATATTAGACCAATAAAACACACCAAACAAACGTCAAAGAATTATCATCCAAACCACAGTTCCTGACCACACTGCAATCACCTGAGAAATCAATAATAGTACATAGCTAAAAATAGTGGCTTGAGCAGAGCATGGACATCTCAGGTGAAGGGCACTCCAGGGCTGTAGCGGTGCAGCTGAGTCCCTCCTCGGTCCTCCACCATCCCCACGTCCCATCCTCAGGCCCCCTCCTTCGACTACTCCCTGCCATTTCTAAATCCCAGCGGCTGGAATCATGCTGCACCCATGACAACCACACCCAGGTGAAGTACAAATTGAGAGAACTCCCGTTCTCAGTTGCAAGGAAAAGGAAGATCTGAGCGGAAGAAGGGGTGTGAGATACCTGGCAGCAGGAAGGCTCAATGGTGCCCTTGGAAACACACATTGCTTCTACCAATCCCAGCTGACGGGTCCTTTTGGAAAGGACTACAGGACGGAAAAGGTTGCAGTGGGTGGGACAAGAAAAGTCTCAATTTGAAACTGGCATTGTGTCAGAGCCAAGTGCAGGATCCAGCTAAAATTAAGGATGCATCTAGTAGAGTTCTTCTTTTGTCGGAGCAGGATGTTAGGAACAAGCACGATGCCCTGGAGGGTGATGAAACCACAGTGCGCTGAAGAACCTAAAATTGTTATAATTATCATCGTAATTGTTAGTCAACCTCCTAGTCCAGGAACACAGTAGAGCCAAATTATGTTACCTTAAAGCACTGCTCAGATTCCTTTCCCATTTCTTTGTTTTTCTGTCTCCTTCCCCAGACCCCTGTTCTCACCTCCCCTCCGCCCTCTCCTGCCAACACACACATTCCTCCTCTGCACCCCTCACCACCGTACCTTTGTCAGGCAGGGTTTGCTCACAGCCTGTTTTAATAATGTTTTTCTTATTAAAATTTAATATATGTGTATTGTGCCCATGTATTAAAGCTGTTCATTGTAGAAAAGCAAAAGAAAATAATACTCGTTCGCTATCTTCACCACCCAGAGATGTCCATGTATATAATATACGTTTCCACATATATACAGTATGTTTTATATATAACACACATATATTTATATATATTTTTGTTATTTATATATATGTATATATATAAAACAAAACCTTATTAACCTTACAGCTGGCACCAGAATTGCTCTTAAAAAGATAGCTGGCTTTGGTAAGAAAGATGCTCAGATAAATACTTGAAGTATATAAGAGTCGAGAGTCCCAAATCACCCCCTACCTGAGAGCCAGCAAGGGAAGCTGCTGTGAATACCCACAGAGAGGAATTCATTGTTCCCAGAGGGGCAAGAGAGAAAGGGAAAACAGAGGAAGGAAGGAAAAGAATGGCACTGAGCTATACACCCCACTGTGTAATTTCTTCGTGGCCCTCCAAGTTCTCATAAAGTTTACAGAACTCAAAAGAGCCTGGTATGAGTGACTTCTACATTGTGGCCATGAACGGGGAACCGGGGTCTTATCAGTAGCAGTGACTGAGGCAGCCCTTGAGAGAAAGGAACAAAGGAGATCAGAAGGCTGTAAGACCCTGCCCTGACGTGCACCCCAGAAATTAGCAGACATCTCAGAGAAAAAAATTAGGAATATGGGAATTTCATCCAGCCTCAACAGGCGGAGGGGAGACCAGTTGTCAGCTTCTGAATACACACATATGCTTGCACGCCCATATACACACACGTGCGCATCCAGAGACCGCCCTCTTTAAAACAAAAAAATGGGAGCATGTTACTATAATTTTGTATAATTTACTCAGGGTTATAATTGTGATGATTAGTGTCACTTCAGCTATGCACACGAACCCTGTGGTCCAAGGGTACACAGGCCCTCTCCACTTTGCACGGTAGCGCTGGACTAAAAAAATCATCATGCAGCCTGAAGCCTTGCAAGTCAATCTCAGTAATCAGTGACTTCTCAAAACTCTCCTATCGTCAGTTATAAATAGATAGGGAAATAAAAAACTCGTAAGACTAATATTTACCTAGCATGCTGTAATTCAAAACTTTAACATGGCCAGAGTGTCTTAATTCTTCATAAAAAGCTTGTTAAGGAGTACGTGAACATGGCTGCCCTCTACCTCTTACCATATAGCTTACAATACTGAAGGGTCATCTTTTCTAATGTTGAATTCAGTTATTTAGCCTTGACAAAGCATCATAGTCCTCTCTAAGTTTGGGCTCCGTTTCTGGCGTCTTTTCCTGAGTGCCTTCAATGTCATGAAATACCTCTGAGAGTTCCATTAATGTCAAGTTTTTGCTGATGCCCCTTCCTTGTTTTTTATATTCTTTGGACTTTCTCAATAAGGGTTATATGGTAGTTTCATGCAGGCCTTGCCCTGTTCTAAGTTTACTTTTTTTGTTGTCATCCTGAAGTCTTCTAATCACCTCCAATTTCACTTCTAAAGTTAAATTCACTTTCTGATTCTTGGTTGCACTTTTGTGTCTGTTGGCTGCTTCCCTCTTCTGGTTATCCATTTTTGGACAGCAGCACATGAGTTGATCACTGGGAGATAAGGAGAGACAGAAGCATATACTTTGCTGTGTGTGTAACGATGGAAGACCTGAAGAACAGAAGCACAGCGACCTTCGCCAAGAGACTTTGACAGAAGTGGTGTGGTTGGTCACTGATCAAGACATGCATCTGTTATTTCCTTGGGAATTAGTTGGAAAGAGCTCTAATTACTCACAATCAATGTACTGGGATAACTGAATACCAAAGCGTGTTATTGAGGGACTGGTATTGTTTAACTTGACTACAGGAACTGAAATTCATGCGTGTTGGGAACATGCAAAGCCAGGGCTATCTGTACTACAAATTTTCTTTTTCTTTTTTTTTTGTTTTTTTGTTTTTTTGTTTTGTTTTGTTTTTTGAGTTGGAGTCTCACTCGGTCACCCAGACTGGAGTGCAGTGGCCACTCCCGGCCACCGCAGCCTCGACCTGCTGGGCTCCGGCGATCCTTCCGCCTCAGCCTTCCGAGTAGCCGGAATTACAGGCATGCGCTATCATGCCCGGCTGATTTTTGATTTATTGTAGAGATGAGGTCTCGCCAAG
>NW_007109717.1:76167-81182 GCF_000164805.1 Carlito syrichta
TCCCAGGCTCGGTGGCTCAGCCTGTAATCCCAGCACTTTGGGAGGCCGAGGTGAGTGGATTGCCTGAGCCCGCAGGTTCGAGACCTGCCTGGGCAACTTGGCTCCAGTTCAGGGTTTGCCTTATGTGGACACAGTCTGAACAGTTGGCCTCTGCGAGCAGTTGAAGTCTGGATGCAGAGACTGGCTGAGACCTGGCTACTTGTTGCAAGAGTAGGTTGCAGCCTGCTTACCCATCCAGTTAGCTGCCAGTTCACTATGTACAGGGAAGCCTTTGGGCCAAACTTAAAATACATAAGGAGTCAGCTTTCAGCTGAACTGAATTCAACCTGAGAAATCAAGTTCCAGGGAGTGGTCAGATTGTCAGATGGAACCGCAGCTCACTGACAATCTAGATGGGCAGGGCCTGTCCACTGAAAGATGAAACAAGGGAGTCCAACTTCCTAAATTAAAGGCATACATCATCGTCCAATCCAAAAAACGGAGAGCTAGATACCATTGTGTTGATAGACTTTTTTTCCTCCAGGTGTCATTGCTATGATTCTGCTTGTAGAAGACCACGCTGAAAAGGTGCCACCTTTTACTGCCTGGGAGTGAGTATGAAGACGAAGCCCAGAGGACTGTCAAAGAGAGAGAACTCGGAGATCTCAGGAAAATGCCAACACCCAGCAAAGGGAGTAAGACAGCAAGCTCCAGCTCTGAATGCCTCTCTCTGGGAGAGGAGGAAGTAAGGAGGCGGATGGGATTCTTGAGGACAGGAACTCTGTGCTGCGAGCTCATTGGTAACTACTTGAGTGCCTGGAGTGGCGATTTCTCCAGTGTCTGTCCCACAGACAAAGAACTCCTCATTTGACCTTCACTGACGAAAGATTCCTGTGTTATTCTCATTTCCTCATGGCAGGGATACTGCTCTGTCATTTTCTATAAAATGGAGAAAATTGCCCTTCACTGGCCAAAGGTAACCAATTCACAATCTTAAGGGCCCTTAGGGAAAAGCAAGTCATCTAATTAATGGAGCAGTAGCTAAGTAGGTGAGGAAAAGCAGCCAAATGCTTCTCTCCGAAGCCCAGTCAATCTCACAAGCTTTCCATACGTGCTGAAACAACTGGGCTGGAGGAAGAAGGTGCTTGTTTTGCTCTGATAACAGACGCCCCGGCAAAAACGTTTGGTGCCTGCTTCAGGGAGGCAGCAGAGCAGAGGCAAAGCCCGAAGTAGCTGGGAGGAATTCAAGGAGATTTGAAGAGGAAAACAAAACTCCTCGCGCATAAAATCCCAACAGCAATCAGATCTGAGCTCGTTATAATTCTGCCTTCACCTGCTACTAATGGTCTCCTTCTTTGGGGAAAGAAGGAATCAGAGACAGCGATGCCATGTGAATGATTCCAGATGCAGAACTAACAGATAGGAGGCGCCGTGCTATTAGCATGAGATACGGCCACCTAAAGCACTCTTTGCATTTTGCTTATTAGAGCTACTGTCCTGAACCCTCCTTAGCTGCCCTGGACAGGGAGGGAGAGGCCCAGAAAGGTAATCCCGATAAAGTGATTTTCCTGCTCCTGAGATTTGGGGCAGCCGGCAGGAAACACTGTTTACAACATAGGCACAGACCCTGAAGTCTTCTCTCTTCTGTGAGTTTAAGAATGTTTTTCTCCACTTTTTTTTTTTTAAGGAATAAACAGTCTGATAAAGAATGCTATACAGGCCGGGCTCGGTGGCTCAGCCTGTAATCCAGCACTTTGGGAGGCTGAAGCAGAGTGGATTACCTGAGTCCACGGGTTCAAGACCCAGCCAGACAATTTGGCTAGACTTTGGCTCTACAGTAAATCAAAAATAGCCGGGCGTGGTAGCGTGCACCTGTAGTTCCATCTACTTGGAAGGCTGAGGCAGAAGGATTGCTGGGGTCCGGCAGGTCGAGGCTGCGGTGGCCGGGAGCATGCCACTGCACTCCAGGTTGAGCGACAGAGTGTGACTCCAACTCAGGAAAAAAAAAAAAAAAAAAAGAATGCTATCTGATTTATAAATTTGTTCATATGAAAAAATTGCCAAGGCACAGAAATTAAATCACTTAAAAGTTTAATGACTAAAGCTGTAGTTAAATTAGATAAAATACAACTGATTTGATTCTAGAAGATTATTATATGATTAATAACGATATACGGATATTCATATACTCACAAATATATATCATATATATTCAGATGCTTACAAGTATCTGAAAACATTTAATTTCCCCATTTGTTTAAGGCCATGATTCTCAAACTGTGGTCCACAGAACACCACCACTAGTGGTGGGATTTATTAAAAATAAAAAATCTGACCAGGCATGGTGGCACATGCTTGTAATCCCAGCACTTTGGGAGGCCAAGGTGGGAGGATTGCTTGAGTCCAGGAGTTCAAGACCATCCTGGACAGCACAGCAAGACCTTGTCTGTACAAACAATAAAAAAATAGTTATCCAGGCATTGTGGTGCATGCCTGTAGTCCCAGCTACTTGGAAGGCTGACAAGGGAGGATCCCTTCAGCCTAAGAGTTCAAGCCTGCAGTGAGCCATGCCACTGTACTCTGGCCTGGGCGATAGAGTGAGAGCCCAAGTAAAATTTTTTTTTAAATGAAGAATTTTTGGCTTTATCTCTGGGTATACTGAGTCAGAATACAGAGGAAAAATCACTCCGGAATCTGCCATTTATAACAACTCTCCATCTTGTCACGCTCACCAAATTTGACCAATGCCAATCTAGGAATTATCTCTGAGAAGAGCAGCAATTGGCCAGTCTAGGAACACTGTCAAGAAGCTCACTAGTTGGCCCTGGACCTGTTTCATTACTGGACTCCTCTGCTTTTAGCAATGGCTTCCTTGCATAGGAAGTTGTGATGACAGCCTTTGAGCCTTCAGTCTGCTTTCTAGATATTTACAGATCAAAAGTACTTAAGTTAAGATGATGAGCCTTGCCTAGTGCCTGGCAGGCTACAGCTTCTTGTGTGAAAGGAATGAACATGTGCCAGTGGGACTGGACAATTGTCCCCCAGGACCCAGACTCTGCTGCTCAACTCTGATTCTCAGGATGCTCTTGTCCCGGTGGTAGGGGGACCAGGAGTGCCAGTTTCTCAGGATGGAGGGGCTCCCCAAGGTACAGAACTTTTGGTTTTCAAACCAGGAGAGTCTTTGGCAAGTCAGGAGCTGGTCATCCCACATAGTGATATTACTCCACTCTACCAAAAAAGACCAAGAATCTACTGTCTCAATTTGCTTTTTCTGCACTAAGAAATATAATTTACAACAAATGTCGATTAGTCTTTCCACCACAGAAATGTCTATTCGAGAAACCAAATTACGTCATTCGGTTTGTTAACAAACCTACTAAGAAAGAAGTATTAGGTTAAGAGAGACTATTTTCATGAGCAGTTTGCAAACCAGGGTGATGCAGCCCTCATTACAAAACAAAGGAGCGCTCCACCGGAACAAAAAAGGGGTTGACCTTTACAGAAAGATTTCTTGTTCTGCTTCCCCTCTAGTTCACTATGCAAATGAGAGATGAAAGCTTTGCTACCTGGTGCAGTGGCTCATGCCTGTAATCCCAGCAGTTTGGGAGACTGAGGTAGAAGGATTGCTTGAGCACAGGAGTTCAAGTTCAGCCTGGGCAACATAGGGAGATCTCATCTCTAAAAAAAAAAAAAATATATATATATATATATATATATATAATAAAAGCTTGCTTAGTTCCATTTGGTTGACATTAAAATTGTCTGTAGGTCACTGTCTATTGATTAGGTCCAGGTACCTGCAGTCATTGATCCAGTCAGCGTTAAAGGAATAGACAGACATGAGAGTTCCAAAGTCACAGAGCTTGCGCTTTTTTCCAGGAACACAGAGTACATGTTTGACCTCTCGTCAGTCGAGGACCTCTTGGCTCCATTTAAATTTAAGCCAAGTTAGCCACTCAGCATGTTGAAGACTTGGCTCTTTCAGGGTTCATATTTCCCCCTTTTGACGGAAACCTGTTGGCAGACAGCACTGATGATTGATTTGGTGCTTTACGTCCCATCACAATGCTGGCATGGTTGGCTACAGCATATGGTTTGGTCAAAAGTCCCCGGTGAGGTCCTTTTCAGTGAGGCTCGAGGACATTCTTCAGCTGGTGTTTCTTCCAAAACGCAAAGACTCTGGGTCTGTGTCTCCTGGGAGCACACTGCTGTTAGAATCTTTAACAAAGTTGGTATTAAGTTGTAGGATGTTAATGAGCACCTCCTTGCTCTTTTAAGATCTGGTCCCACGCTCGCTTGCTTGGATCCTAGTGGCAGGGCAGTGGTCAATTGAGCAACTAGAGCCATTTACCTACAAGAAGTACTCAAGCACCTGTGAAATTTGAATTAAAGCCTCTTGGGTTAAATTGGTTCCAGTTTCTGGCTAGAGTGAGTTTACAGTATTAAGGTATTGAGTCAGCATGATTCTGGTGGGGGTCTCTTGCAGCCATTCTGTTAAAACAGCCTGGAATTGTTTCAAAGAAAAGCCCAATGCTTAGTCCAAGTATGAGGAGGATTATTAGTAACTGTAGAAGGAAGCAGAAGGGATTCTGTACCAGAGGGGAGCAAGCTGAGAATATCTGGAAATTGGAAATTTAATCCAGTGAGTCCAGTCAGGGGGTCTTCTCAAGATATGCCTTTCAGAGACCTGGCTAGCTTTAGGATTTTGGATGTTTCTAACTCAACTCGACTGGAAGTCTAAACCCCAGCAGGAAGTGTTAGTGACAGCACAGACACCACCCTGTGCAGCAAGGAAGTGGTTGAATGCGAGTTGGTTGTCCAGGGCCACATGAAAAAGGAAGACTAAGGACCTCTGTTGTACCCTGATGGCTTGGGTAATGGAGTGGGCGGTTTCATTAAGAGCATGGGAGCCGGGCCGGTGGCTCAGTCTGTAATCCCGTGCTTTGGGAGGCTGAGGTGAGTGGATTGCCTGAGCTTGTGGGTTCGAGACCCGCCTGGGCAACTTGGCAAGACCTCATCTCCACAATAAATCAAAA
>NW_007109717.1:81274-109638 GCF_000164805.1 Carlito syrichta
GGAGGATCACCGGAGCCCAGCAGGTCGAGGCTGCGGTGGCCGGAAGCAGCTACTGCACTCTAGTCTAGGCGACAGAGTGAGACTCCAACTGAAAAAAAAAAGAGCATGGGAAAAGTTTCAGATTACATGTTCATTCCAAGCAAGGTCTAGTCCAAATCAATACCCCAGAACTCTTCCTAATCTATCCCCTCCCCCAGGGTTAGCCCCTCCGGGTAATTCAAATCCTTGGGAATGGCCACACCTATCATCTTCATAGTCTGAGGGGTTGTCATCAGGAGAGTTGTCAATTATTAATAGATTTCTCTTTTTCCCCCCAGAGTCTCCTTCTGTCACCCAGGTGGGAGTGCAATGGCAGAATCATAGCCTAGGCTCAAAGGCTTCTCTTGTCTCAGCCTCTCAAGTAGCAAGGACTTCAGGCATACATCACCATACTGGGCTAACTTTTTTTTGGTAGAGATGGGGGGGCCTCACTATGTTGCCAGGCTGGTCTCGAACTCCTGGCCTCAAGTCTTCCTCCCACCTTGGCCTCCCTGAGTGCTGAGATTACAGGTGTGAGCCACTGCACCTGCCCTGTAGAGCTCTTCTGCTCTTGGGATGTGGCCTTGACACTCCCAGTTGGGATTAATAATAGTGATAGGAACAACAACTCAATGTAGAAAGTAAATGCCTACATTTTCCCAGAACCTTAGGGGTAGGCAAAATCTCAGTCCAGATAACTACACTTTACAGACAAGAAAGAGAGTGCGTGGCCTAGCCAAGAGCTGGTCTTCGTAGTGACAAGGAGGTCCAGTTTACTCGGCAGACCTGAGGGGTAGTGGAGGGCATAGTGGGGGGCAGGGGTCAGTGGAGGGGGCCGGTGGCTTCTTTTGTACAATCTGCAGAGGGGAATCCCACTGAGCATTTTGCTTTTACAGGATTCAGTATAAATGGAGAGAATGCTAGGTAGAGAAATAGGAAGATTTTTTCATGGACTGTCTCAGAGATGACCAAGCAGGGGAGAACTTCAGGAACAGGGAGTCCAATAGGGATCCTGAGCAACTGGACACATCAGTGAGCTTGGTAACCATGACGATTATAGGCTCGCTGTGTCTTTCAAAGGATCCTTCCCCAGGGGTGACATATCCAACTTTCAGTTCGGTTGCCTGCAGAGGCAAAAAATGGGGATATTTGTATAAAGGCTTGTCTTTCCATGAGTAGGAAGAAACAGCAAGGGAGGTGTAAACAAAGGGAGAGGAAGAAGTACTGAATGTTATAAAAAAAGAGTTTATAAATTCAGCCTGGCAGTAAGTCCCACAGCTGCAGAAGCTTATGCGCCATGTCCTCTATCTTGGGAGAAAGTAGACGGCATCAGATGTCATCTTCTTATCTTGGTGGCTGTACTTTGGTCAGCTTAGGTTTGGGATCAGTGACAGACTGGAAGGTCCACTTGGGAGGAGAATCAGGAGACTTTTTAAAATGAGAAATAGGAATCCACGAGTCAATGCTGCGTAATTGAGCAGCACATAGGTTGGTGAAGGGTACCTGATAGGGTCCCTTCCAGCAAGCCTGGAGGGAATTCTTAAACTGGTGACTCTAGGCCTGAGGTTATGAGGACGTTCTTTGTCTCCTGGGAGCACACTGTTGTTAGAATCTTGAGCAAGTTAGTATCATATTGCAGGATGTTAATGAGCTCCTTGAAATAATGGAGGAGGCCTCCTGTGATAGCTGGTGAAATCTTTCATCTAGGTGGTCATAATTTCAGAAGGAGACAACTTCGTTTTCCTGCAGGAAAGGAATGAAGGTTGAGGAGGACTCAAGACGTGCCTTGGGACTTGGCAGGCTAAGTGCAGCACAGATTTTTACCAGCTGGGTTTTTGCTGTTCCATTGGCTCAGTCTACGAGTTCAGACGGATGGGGATGGTAAGCACACTGGAAATGTTGATAGACCAAATTTTACACGTCTTTTGAACAATTTTCCCTGCAAAACGAGTCCCTCAGTCACTGTGAAGTTCTTCGGGGACTCCCCCGTTTGGTATGATTCTTTCTAATAGGTCTTAGCTGTGAACATGGCTATGGTCTGACGACAGGCAAGAACGTCAACCCAACGTGAAAACATGCAAAGTATAATCAGCACATGCTGGTATCCAAGTGAGGTGGGGAGTTGGAGAAAATCTTGTTACCTTAACTTGAAGAGGCGATTTGGTCATGGAAAATGGTCCACGGAGGCATGTAATGGATTTCTAGGATTGCATTGTCAACAAATTTTGCACAGTTGGTCTACCCAATAGGCAATGAGGAACCTCAATAATAATGCTTCCCCCATTGGACCGTTTTGTTAATGTTCCAAGGGGGTAGATGATGAATGAATGTTAAAAACCTTCTTTTGGAGGCTATTAGGGAGAATGGAGTGGCCGCTGGGACCCACCCAGAAGTACTGCACAAAGTCCAAAGAACAACCTTGTTTGACCCATCTCCCCCTTCAGTCCTCCAAGGAGATGGTCTGAGCTTTTGGTGTAATTGGGGAACTGGAGACAAGATAGAAATAAGTGAGGATTTGTTTAATAGTATTTTTTTCTTCATTTTTATTTTGAAGATGTAGGGTACAATTCAGGGTTAGGTATACAAATGGTCATTGCACAGGTAAAGTTTGGGCCTCACTTTGGTCCCCATTTCACTCGGTTTGAGATCAGATACCCTTGGTTAATAGTATTGATGTTATATTTTCGGACCTGGGTGACTTGGCAGCAGTAGCAGCCATTTTGTTTTCTAGCATTTCTTTATTTGGACAGAAGCATACCCATGAACTTTAACAATGGCTAAAGCTTTTGGAGCTTAAATGACAATGAAGAGTGTCTTTATTTTTCTGTTGTTGTTCAGATGAGGTAAGAAAGCCTCTTTGTTCCCAGAGCATGCCAAAATCATGAGCTACTCTGAAGGCATACTTATTGTCTGTATAAATGTTGTCTGTTTTATCTTTAGCTAAAATACATGCCCTGATAAGAGCATGTGGTTGTTCTTTTTGGGCAGATCTGTCATCAAAGAGAGGGTCAGGTTCTATAACTCGTTGAGAGAAACAACAGCATGTCCAGTTTGGTATTTACTATCGAGTTCCCTCAGATATGATCCATCGGTAAACTGACTGTAGTCTATATTGGATGAGGGAGTCTCTTGGAGATCTAGTCGAGGGATAAAAAGTTGATGTGTTAAGGTAACACAGTCATGGGGAATGTCATCATCTATAAAGGGGGTAAAATGGCAGGATTAAGCAAACTACATCAGGCAAAGGTAAGGGGGGTGAGGATAGAAAGACAACTACGTAGCTAGCTAGCAGAGAAGTGTTGAGAGGGAATTGAGGGGAGCCCTGGCAGAGTGAGGAACACAGGCAGTGAGACTATCTTTTTCGTGGCTTTTACAAGGGTACAAACAGAGGCAAGAAGGAAATCGTCGAGCAATAGGATCTAACTATTGTATCTTGTGGGTTTACTTTGACCTCCTTGGGGTTAAGAATCCCCAGAGCATTCTCTTCACATTCCTGAATGAACAGATGAAAAGGGAGGTTATAATTAGGGTACCTAACGTTAGGATTAGGGTAAGTTAGATTTTTATGTTCTCAAAAGACCATCAGGCACCAGGGTCCATTGGATATAATAAGGAGAGGAATTTTTGAGTAGATTATAGGGCAACTGGGACATTGACAGAAAATTGGAAAGCCACTTTTAGTAATCACTTGTTTTTTATTTTTTAAATGTGGGATGCAATTCAAGGTTAGGTACATATGTGGTTATCGTACAGGTAAAGTGTGAGTGCCCTTACTGATGCTATGTGCCCACCCCCCAGCAATGTCCCCCTACTGCCAAACCCTTTCTTATAGTGTCATGGTAAATTTCAGGGTCCACTTGTGAGTAATAGCTTTAACATCCCACAAAGTTGTCTCTTTGTTTGGGGAAGGGGAATGGCCAATATACTTGTAGGCATGAGAGGTCAAGATTTAGTTCCTCTGAGGTCGGAAGTGCTCCAGGAATTCAACAGACATCAGACAAAATTAGTTTATGTCCCTTAGAATCTAGCTGTGGAATAGGTAGAGGCTGTCAGTGAGGCAAGCCTCTTGGAAGAAGGAACATAAAAGCAAATCATCAATATATTAGAGTAAAGCAGACCTGCACCGAGAGACGGTGGAGGCTAAATCGGTCTTTAGAATCTGAGATAAGTAGACTGGACGACTTTCCGTATTCCTTTGTGGAAGGAGAGTCCGGTTACATCGTGGGCCATCTTAAGATGAAGGCCAAAAGGTATTGATTGTCACCATCTGCTCGTCTACTGAGGAAGGTGCTGCAAAAGTCAACAGTTGAGAAGTATTGGCTTTCGGGGGGAGCATCAGAAAGCAGGGATGTGGGGATTGGGAATCACTGAGTATCTGAAAGTGACTATGTTACTGACAGCCCTAAGATCTTGGACAAATCACCATCCGCAACCGCTGGGTTTGCAGATGGGTAGGTAGGAGGGGGATGTTTCAAGGGCTGGTACAAGGTTGACAGGCTTTTTTTGTTTGGGATTTTTTTTTTTTTTTTTTGAGTTGGAGTCTCACTCTGTTGCCCAGACTGGAGTGCAGTGGCCGCTCCCGGCCACCGCAGCCTCGACCTGCTGGGATCCAGCGATCCTTCCGCCTCAGCCTTCCAAGTAGCCGGAATTACAGGCATGTGCTCCACGCCCGGCTGATTTTTTGATTTATTGTAGAGATGAGGTCTCGCTGCCCAGGCGGGTCTCGAACCCGCGGGCTCAGGCAATCCACTCACCTCAGCCTCCCAAAGGCGCAGGATGACAGGCTGAGCCACCGAGCCCAGCTGTTTGGGATTTTTTAAATAAGGTCATCCAGTCTGGGTTGTATGTCAGCTAAGGACCTCAGGATTTAGGAGGTATTGTTTAATATTGGAGAGGGGTTTATTATGGCCTACCTGAATTTTAATTGGAGGTGTTGAATGGATGTGACCAATATCGGTGTTAGGTTGTGCCCAAAGACTCTCAGGTAGCTCTTGGAAGGCAGGGTGGATGACGCTGGTGAGGTTGAGTAGATGAGTATTTGGGTAAGAGCAGTTTCTGTGGCAAAACCTTTTGGTGAAGATAGTTCAAGCATTATGTCCCCCTTTTGGGAGAAGAAAATGTGGATCTGGTAGGCTTCTAAAAAGTCCCTTCCCAGGAGGTGTACGGGAGACAACAGTACAAGCAAAAAGCTATGATTGCCCGTGAGGGGTCCCAGGTGAAAGGGGATCAGTAGAGATTTAGGAACCATCATAGGCTAGTTGGCCACACTGACCATCTGGATGAATTCAGAACTCCAGGGAGCGGACGGTGACAGTATGTTGGGGTTAAGGACAGACAGAGTAGTCCCAGTACCTACCAAAACTCGAACTTGTTTGTCCTCAATTTCAATATCTAATTCCCCTAGTTGGTTAGTTTTAACTAAAAGAAATGTCCTTTGATGTCTCCAGGGCATCTCTAGTCTTGCTTGAGGGAAGAAGGCCAGGAAACTATCAGAATTTAGTTATAAGCCATTGTTTGTATCGGGGGCAATTCTTTTTTTTTTTTTTCTTTTTTCAGTTGGAGTCTCACTGTCGCCCAGGCTGGAGTGCAGGGGCACGCTCACAGCCACCGCAGCCTCGACTTGCTGGGCTCAGGTGATCCCTCCGCCTCAGCTTTCCAAGTAACTGGAACTACAGACATGCACCACCACGCACGCCTGGCTAGTTTTTTGATTTATTGTAGAGATGAGGTGTCACCAAGTTGCCCAGGCTGGCCTCAAACGCGTGGGCTCACAATCTTCTCACCTCAGCCTCTCAAAGTACTGGAATTATAGGCGTGAGCCACCACACCTGGCCCAATTCTTCTTAAAATGTTCAATCTGTTTGCAGAAAAAGCACGTTTGTTTTTTTTTTTTAATTTTGAGAATTGAACATTTTTGGAGTATTACTTTTTTTGAGTTGAAGTTTCACTGTTGCCCAGGCTGGAGTGCAGTGGCAAGTTCACAGCCATCTCAGCCTCAACCTGCTGGGCTCAGGTGATCTTTCTGACTCAGCCTTCCAAGTAGCTGGAACTACAGATGCACACCACCAAGCCTGACTAATTTTTTGATTTATTATAGAGACAAGGTCTCTCCAAGTTACCCAGGCTGGTCTCAAACCCCTGGGCTCAAGCAGTCCTCTCACCTCTGCCTCCCAACGTGCTGGGATTACAGGCTTGAGCTACCTCACCTGGCCTGGAGTACTGCCTTTTAATTGTAGCTGCAATTATTACTTTGGCAGTCTTTTCTTAACAATCTAAGGCTTAAATAGTTCTTGATTTCCTTCTTTCCTTCCCTCCTTTTTTTTTTTGGAGACAGGGCCTCACTCTGTTACCCAGACTGGGGTGCAGTGGTGCAATCATAGCTAACTGTAACCTCAAACTGTTGGCTGAAGTGATCCTCCTGCCTCAGGTGATTTTTCTGTCTCAATCTCTTTTTTTTTTGAGTTGGAGTCTCACTCTGTTGCCCAGACTGAAGTGCAGTGGCACGCTCCTGGCCACCGCAGCCTCAACCTGCTGGGCTCCGGAGATCCATCCGCCTCAGCATTCCAAGTAGCTGGAACTACAGGCGCGCGCTACCACGCCCGGCTAATTTTTGATTTATTGTAGAGATGAGGTCTTGCCAAGTTGCCCAGGTGGGTCTCGAACCCGCGGGCTCAGGCAATCCACTCACCTCAGCCTCCCCAAGCGTGGGATTACAGGCTGAGCCACCAAGCCCGCTGTCTCAACCTCTTGAGTAGCTAGGACTATAGATACATGCCACTACGCCTAGCTAATGTTTGCTCTTTTCTAAAGTTTTTAGTAATTGATTGGCAAAAGAGCTTATTTCACGGGGTCATTTGCGACCCAATTAAGGTCATGCTATTTTATCAGGATACTGAGGGCTTCAGAAAGATCAGCCACAAAAATGGAGTGAAATAAATTGAGTGTTTCATCCTGTAAATCTTTTATCCCCAAATTCGTTGGGAAGTTTGTTCAGATCGAAGTAATCAAGGACATATTCTTCCTTTCCTGTGTATAATGCTGTATGTCTTTGCAGTTTACTCGGTGGGGAAAACGTAGAGGAACGGCTTTTAGCGATTTGGTAGCCTGTTTCTGTGCCTTCTCAAATCTGGATTAAAGGGGGCTATCCCACTCGGTAGTTAGCACCCTTTCTTGTGTCAAAATATTTACCACAAGTATGTGGATAAGTTGATAAAGTTTGGAGAATCCAAGCTGAGAAGCACTGATGATTTGACTAAAATGTTGGTCACATCCAAGGGAGTTATTCCAGGATTGGGGAAGTCTTTTACCAGGCCCAAAAAGTTCCGATTGAGCGCGAGGGCAATCTGTCAGTTTCCATTTCTCATAGTTTGGGCCTTGAAAAGGACTAAAGAAGGGCTGGGAAAGGTGGCAGCATTGAAGGGAGTGGGAAGCTTGGAGGAGGAGCAAAAGGGGAGTTCAGAAATCGTGGAACAGGAAGGGGGAGTGAGGGACAGAGCGGAGGTGGCAGGAAAAGTCTGGAAGGCAGGCAAGGTGGCAGGCAAAGGGGGAGTGGGGGCATTGCCTCCCAGAGGCATGCTAATGGCTTTGCTTTTGATCTCACAGGCACGAGGGTCAGAAAAAGAAGAATCTTCCAGTGTTTCCAGGCACTCATCTCTTTTTCTAATTTATTAAGGCATTTGCTTAATTTGAAATCGTTTTATTTAAGACAGGCAACTAATAATTCTACATGTAATGCTTCTTGATTGCATGTAGAATTTTCAAAGTATCGATTAAAGAAGGCCTCCCCCGAGGCGAGATGATTGCCTGAGCCCAGGTGTTCGAGACCCGCCTGGGCAACCTGATGAAACCTTACCTCTACAATAAATCACAAAAAATAGCCGGGCGTGGTAGTGTGCGTCTGTCGTTCCAGCTACTTGGAAAACTGAGGCAGAAGGATCGCCTGAGCCCAGCAGCTCGAGGCTGCGGTGGCCGGGAGCGTGCCACTACACTCCAGCCTAGGTGACAAGGTCTCCCACTGTCTCCAGGAGGTTCAGTATTTTCTTGGTTTAATTGTGTGTGTGTAGATAGGTACATTCTGGTATTTTGCTGGAGCCTCATTTTGACCAGGAACATTTATAATCACTTTGGGTGGCTTTTGTCCAGAGACCTAGCCAATTACTACTTTCTGGACCATAATTTTTGCTCATAAAGCCAGCTGGAGTGCTGGAGGGGACTGATCTGTAGAGGAAGACTTAGAACAGAGGTTACCCATTGCTCATACCTCATGAAGACATCTCTTCTAATGCAACTGAAGCATGAGTGTCCTCACAAAACTTTATGGGCCCCCTCCCTAAAGTGAAATAAAGTCCCTGAGATCTCAGCCAGAACGGGTGGGTGTGGGGAGTCTGAATCAGAGAGAACTTACCTGAGACCTCCCCCACACTTCTGGGGAAACAACTGAGCTCAAAAGGCTCTCACGGGTATTGATGTGTGGTTCAGAATGGCATCAAGAAGAGGGTTGGGGGTATCGAGAGGAGGTGTCAGAAGTGGAATCTCACTTCAGATCCCACTTATGACACCAAAGAATATTAGCAAACTGCTGAGAAAGAAGTAATAGGTTAAGAGAGACTTTATTTCTGTGAGTAGGTTGAAAATCAGGGAAACATAGCCTTCAGTACACAATAAAGGCATGCTCTGCCAGAACAAAGAGAGGGATTGTCCTTTTTTTTTTCATTTTTCTTATGACATAGTCAATTTCCTGGGGTTCCTTATTTTTAAAATTCCCACCTAGTTTCCCGTTCGGTCTGCTTGTAAATGAGGGGCACAAGTCTGTCTAGTTCTGACTGATGGATGTTAACATTGACCACGGGTAGCCAGGCACACTGGCAAGCACTTCTAGTTCCAGCTACTGGGGGGACTGAGGCAGGCGGATCATTTGAGCCCCAGGAATTCAAATCCTGCTGGGCAACATAGCAAAAACCCCATCTCAAAATTTATATATAAGTAAATAACAAATAATATCGGCCATAGGTCACAGTTTGCTGGTTAGGTCCAGATGCCAGCGGCTATTGATTCCTGCAGCGTAAAGAGGAACAAACAAATACGAGAGTCCCAAGGTAATGCAAGTGTGTGTTTTTCCAGGAACAGAGAGTACATATGTGGCTTAATGTTGAACGTAATCCCGGCTAGCCACTCAGGATCCATCTTTAGGGGTTGGCTTTTTCAGGATCACAAGTTGGAAAGAACAGGAAGCAGGATGACTGTAAGTGAGACACTGAGTGGCCTGATGCACCTTGTATAGTTCCAGCAGCAACCAATTCTTCAACACTGAGTGTCCTGCCGTTTGATTCAGGTCTGGCACAAACTACCTGGAGTTAGTGCAGACCCCACAGCAAAAGACTCAGTCCCAGTGAGCTCTTGCCTCAGGGGACTGAAGAAAATTACAGAAGCCACTCACACTTCCAACTGATGTGCTATAAATGTGGGGGTTCCCACCCCGCTTCAGATTTTATAATTTGCTAGAACGACTCGTGGAACTCAGGATTTTTTTTAAAAAGATACAATTCAGAAGCAGTCAATGGAAGAAGCACACAGGGCCAGGTATGGTGGATGAGAGTGGGAATGGAGATTCCATGTCATCTTCCCTTGGAACCTAGACACGTGCCACCCTCTCAGCATATCCATGTGTTTGCCAACTCAGAGTTCATTTAGCCTCTTGTTTCAGTGTTTCTATCAAAGCTTCATTACACAGATTACATCGCTGGCCACAGAACTGAACTTAATACCCAGTCCACCTCCTCCCAAAATGTCAGGGGAGGAAGCTGAACGTTCTCACCCTCTAATCACATGATGGGTTCCCCTGGCTACCAGTCCCCACTGACGCTATCAAGGAGCCCACCAAGAGTCACCTCATTAATATAAACTCAGGCAAGCTCAAAGGGGGCTTATTATGAACAAAAATGTATATGCCTATCCTCCAGGAAATCCCAACGGTTTTAGGAACTCTGTTTTGGGGACTAGAGGCATAGGCCAAATATATTTTCACTATCCTACACACCCGCAACACTACAGGGAGAGACCTCCCACCAACGCAGCCCTGGAAAAACATTCAGCATTTATTGCTCTCTGATGCTCCTCTGACTCAGTTACCATATTGCACATCCTAATGCGAATGAAGTTTGGCAAGTCTCTGCAGCGTAAGCTGGGAAGCCAGGCTAGCTGGGAAGCACACCTCCTAGGGGCCTGCTGGCACGCGAAACCGGAAGACTGCCCTCTGTGCCACACTGAGGCCCTCCGAACATTGCTGTCAGCCACAGCAACAGCGCTCTGAGAATAGGATAATTTTCTGCAGCTGGAGGCTGCCATTCACGTCCTCCATGCCCTCAGATCCTAGGAGTGCAGCTTACTTAGAGTCGACATCTCCCTGACCTGATATTGACCTTTCTCAAGACCAGAGTTTTTCAAATCGTAGCGTTATTTATAATTGAGAAAATTTGGAACACAACCACAAGATTAAATAAGCAATGGTGAAATACCAAGTAAAATATTTTGCAGCCACTTGAAGTGATGTTTCAAGTTTAATGACATGGGAAAACGTTCATAATAGAATGAGAAGTCATACGTGTACAGAAAATGCTGCAAAGGAACATTAGTATGTTAACAGCTGTTGTCACTGGGGAGATGAAATAAGAGTTGGTTCTTGTTTTCTGCCTTGTGCTCTATTTTTTCCTACAATAATCACGCATAATTTTTTATAACCAGAAAAACCCATGACCATATCATCTTCTTAGAAAAAGCCTCCCAACCTCAGAGAAAGCCTCATTCTGTACCATCCTCATTCCCATCTCTATTCCCATCCCCACTGCCAAGCTGGCAAACCTTCCTCAGGTTTTGCCATACCACGGAGCGCTATCAGGAGGAAGTTAGGCCGGGTGTGGTGGCTAGCACCTGTAATCCAAGTACCTGGGAGGCCAAAGCAGGAGGGTTGCTTAAAACCAGGAGTTTGAGACCAGCTTGGGAAATAAAGCGAGGCTCCCAACCCTACAAAAGTTTAAAAATTAGCCAGTTGTGGTGACGTGTGCCTGTAGTCCCAGCTACTCAGGAGGCTGAGGCAGGAGGATCACTTGAGCCCAGGAGGTTGAGGCTGCAATGAGCCATGATCTTGCCACCGCCCTCCAGCTTGGGAGACAAAGTGAGACCCTGTCTCTGTTAAAAAATATATAAATCAGAAGGGAGTTGGACGTTTAGGAAGTCAAATGGGTTCGTCAATAGAAATCCACTGCCTATTCATCATAGATCCTGAGTACTTACATGACTAGACCATTAAGTATCATCAGAAAGCAGCCCGCCCCGTGATAAATGGCATCTTAGCAGGACGAAAAGCAATAACGAGCCCATTTCCAAGAAGGCCTTAGTTTTGCAGGCAGCGTTTCTCCTGAATCAATTTCAAAAGCATGTTCCACGAGCACTGATTGAGCCTCTATCATGTGCCAGATCCTGGATGTGAAAGGAGATAGGTCCATTTGCTATAACGATATCCATAGCAAGCCCCAAATAATATGCTTTAAGTGAATATGAGAAAGAAGAAAATAGACTTCTTTGGATCTTTCCAGAACATTCGGTGAGAGGCGGAGGAGTGGCCACAGCTACGTACTCTTTCCTGCTTCCCCATGCTGGTCTCAGTCCACTCACTGGTTGTAGAAGACGTGAAAGAAGCCTTACTATGACGCTTTGGGGGTCAGGCCCAATGCCAGAAGTGAAAAAGGCTTAGCGGAAACTGGCCTTGAAGTATCCCCTGGTGAGAATCCACACAAAGAAGATTCATCAGATTTCTCAAGCTTATGAAGTTCCCTCTGACACAAAGAAAGGGGATTATAGGACAAAGGAGGAGAAATGGCGATTAAAGAGGGTAGAGCAGGTGGCAGTGTTGGAGCCTCCATAGGCAGTTTTGATACGTTTTTTTGGAGGAGGAAGTAGGATGCAGAAAGAAAGAAGACGCAAAGGTGCTGTGCCTCAGTCCTCAGTAACCTTAGAAGATTTGTCTGATGATGCAACGAGAACACTGGCGTCTGTCACAAATGTGAAGGCAGAGGGGGTAAGAAAGGAGCAGGAGAGTGCTGTCCCCATGGCTGAGGGACTGGAAGGAAAGTAAGAATTGCGCAGCTAGAAACTGGAACGGTTCAGCAAATTCAGCCTGCATGGAGTGCCAGGGCCATGGGGAGCAGATCTTCCCTAAGGATAGATGGAAACGTTGCAATAGAAGGAAGACAGTTTGAGAGAAGAAGATTCTGGAAGCTCATATTGACAAAGGCATGAGAGATGGCCAGAAGATAACATTCCATGGTGAAGGAGACCAAGAGCCAGGAGATGTTATCCTTGTGTTAGATCAGAAGGGTCATGATGCTTTCACTTGGCGACGGGAAGCCCTTCTCATGTGTGTGGTCATACAGCCAGTTGAAGCATTGTGTGGCTTCCAAAAGCCAGTATCTACTCTTGACAGCCAACTCATAGTCAGCACCTCTTATCCAGGTCAGATTGTCAAGCATGGAGATATCGAGTGTCTGTTAAACGAAGGCGGGCCAATTTATTGTAGACCGTATGAAAGGGTCGCCAAATCACCAAATTTAAGTCATCTACTGGCTTTCTCTCGCCTGATAAACTCTTTTTGTTGGAAAAATTCCTACCCAAGAGGAAGGAAGTAGAAAAGAATGATGGGACACATCAAGTAAGGCTGGTAGACTTCAATCCAATCAAGACGCAAATACAACAGAGAAACAGACGAGGATGGAAGTCATCGCCCCAGGAGGGTGTTCAGTGCTGAATCTCTTAATGGGACCAGTGAATAATACTCCCTGTAATATGCTCACTGCTTGCTATTGTTTTGTTCTAATATTCAATTATAGTAGTGTTTTAAGAGTTTAATGAAGAATAAATGCAAATATAAAAGCTCGGGAAAAAAAGAAAATAGGCCTACTTAAATTTGTCGAAATTTTGAGACAAAACAAAAAACAAAAACCAACCAATAAAATTGTCACCTCCTCATTATCTGATAATCTTAACCCTGCACAAAATGTTCCATGAATTGGGTCTCAGGGTTCCTGCCACCATGGTCTGATGGCTCTTTCCTGCCCGGTCCCACTTCCATCAGGGATCTTTCTCCCTCCAAGATTCCCTCTTCTAGTTAACTCCTACACATGCGCCACATTTCAGAGAAGTCCCAGCTCTTCTGAACCAAAATGTCTTCTCAGATCCTGGTCAAGATCATGCATCTTGAGACAGTTTTTCAAATGCTTCATGACAGGCGAGGCTTGGTGGCTTAGCCTGTAATCCCAGCACTTTGGGGAGGCCGAGGCAAGTGGATTGCCTGAGCCTTTGGGCTCGAGACCAGCCCAAGCAACTTGGCAAGACCTCATCTCTACAATAACTCAAAAATCAGCCGAGTGTGGTAGTGCGCTCCTGTAGTTCTGGCTACCTGGAAGGCTGAGGTGGAAGGATCGCTGGAGCCCAGCAGGTCGACGCTGGGGTGGCCATGAGCGTGCCACGGCACTCCTGACTGGGCTATGGGTGAGACTCCAACTCAAAAAGAAAAATAAAAAATAAATGCTTGATGACAGTATATTCCCCCGAGCCTTCATTGCTCTAAGTCAGTAGTTCTCAAACAAAAGGGGTAGGTGGTGGAGTACTTTGCCCCCCCCCCCAGGGGACTTTTAGCAATATTGGGAGATATTTTGGGTTTCTACAATGGTGGTTGAGGGTGCTGCCAGCATGTAGCCCAGGGGTGCTGCTAAACATCCTAAAATGCACAGGACCAGCCTTTTGTCGACAAAGAATAATCTAGTCCAAAATGTCAAAATGCCACTTTTTAGAAACCCACCTCTAAGTTCCTTAAATGACATTGTTTGATTCTCCTCCCCATTGCTTATAAATTCACCCTATCTAAAATTTCCTTAAAATAAGCTACCCAGATCTGACACTGTCGCAGGGAAAACAAGAGCCATGCCTGAGGGCAATGACATGGCTGCTCTGAAGTGGAGCCCAAGTGCATTCTGGGCTCCGCCCCTCACTAGCCGTGGGCCTGGGGCAGGACATTTAAGCTCTCCATGACTCTGTTTTCTCATCTTTAAAATACTCAGCCTGTAATCCTGCGCCTTGGGAGACTGAGGTGAGTGGATTGCCTGAGCCCGTGGGTTCTAGACCTGCCTGGGCAACTTGGCGAGACCTCATCTCTACCATAAATCCAAAAATTAACCGGGTGTGGTAGCGCGCATCTGTAGTTCCAGCTACTCGGAAGGCTGAGGCGGAAGGATCGCCGGAGCCCAGCAGGTCGAGGCTGCACTCCAGGCTGGGCGACAGAGTGAGACTCCAACTCAAAAAAAAAAAAATAAAAACTTATTTATGGGGATACAGGAATAAAACAAGAGCCACAAGTTCAGAGGCATTGGGAAGGTTAATTAAACAACCCATTTGGTATGCTTAATTCAAGTGCTCAGTAAGTATCAGTCAGTGATGATAATGCTGTGATTTACTTTTAAGTTTTTGAAATTTTCTCTTGGGAGTCAGTTTTTCTAAAACCAACTATCTTGATGAGATTTTTGGAGACCTAAATTGCAATCTTTTACCTGAGAAACTTAGTTCTTACTCATAAACTCAGGGTAAGAAGGGCAGCACGCATCAGAGCTAATAAATATGCTAAGTACCAAATACAGGCACTTGTTAGACACATACTCACACACCAGTAATGGAATTTTCTTTTTCAATGTATTTTTAAACTAACATTGAAATTTCGGCCCAGCACGATGGCTCACACCTGTAACCCTAGCAATTTGAGAGGCCAAGGCAGGAGAGTTGAGCCCATGAGTTCTAGACCAGCCTGGGCAACATCGCAAGACTTCGTTTCCTCACACATTTTTTTTTTTAATTAGCCAGGCCTGGCTGCTTGCACCTGCAGCTTCTGCTATGCAGAAGGATCACTTCAGCCCAGGAGTTCAAGGCTCCAGCAAGCCACGATCATGCCACTGCACTCTAGCCTGGGCAACAGAGTATAACCCTGACTCAAAAATGAATTAATTAATTTAATTAAAACTTTAAAAGATAAAGTGAAATTTCAATCAAATTATTGTATTGAGTAGCTTGCTTGTAGTGAAAGTGCTTTTTCGCCCAGTCAGCTGAGGCCCTAAGTCCACACCTCACATTGAACACTGTTCTGACACCAGTGCCATCGAGGGAGGGCTGCTTTGACAGCATCTTTTGTGTAGCCAGGATTTGTCATGGAGGTATTTTCCTGGCAAGGAGTGGGATTTTAAAGCTTTCAAGCCCATATCTGTAACTCTCGTGAAGCACCTTTCTGTTCTCCTCCACTTTTTCAACAAATATTTACTGAGTGCCTACTATGCACCATGGATGCTCTGCACCCCACCTTCCCTTCCTAGGCTGCCATCTAATTTATTCGTTGTTTGCACCTTAAAAACTTTTAGATCATTTACAGCCCTACTGAATAGAAACTCATTTTCCCCCAAGCCCAGAGAGAAGAGGAAAACCAGAAAAGATAAAGAGTGTTCTTTGCCACTGTCAATGTACATAACAAACAGAGGGAGGCTCTCTAAAAGAAAATGATGTTTATTCGGGAGTAGGCATTGCACTGGGAATACCCGGAGCCACAGTAAACCGTGTGGGAATTCAGCAAGGTAAAGGGAGACATAGGTTATTAAATAAAAAACGAGGAGGATTATACATTTACTTTGAGATAATTATCCTTGGCTATAAAGATCAATGACAAGGGTGATGCCAGTCTGAGGTGGGTCAGGCCATTGCTGGGCAGATATCTTTGCAGAAGTTTTTGTGTGTGTGCAAATTTGCAATGGCCTTGGTAGAAAGTTGTGGTTTTGGCAGAATCTTTTGGGGTAATTTTTGTTATCAGGCATGCAAGTGTGAGAACCCTCTCTTCGAAGCCTTCCTTGGCTCTGTTTGTAGGCCTTCTTTTTTTTTTTTTAGCATTAATAACTCCATTTTGATTCTGACAACATTCACATTACAATAACCCTTGAGTATATCTACTGATTTACAGCTTACAAAACACTTCTGCATTCATTATCTCATTCAGTCTATTTCCTGGGTTTCTCCTTGGCTGCTTAGAGAGAGGATGCCATGGTTACTACATTCATGATGACTCATACTCTATAAATAGCAATGACCATTCTGTTCATAAAGTCAGTAACACTGTAGTTAAACTAGTGAGGAGACTGTCAAGGGTTGGAATCACCTCTATGTTGCTTAGTTACGGGAAAAATGAATGCTCGGCTGAGTCTTTGAAGGAAGCTGTCCCCTGGCCACTGCTTAAAGGGCAAGTGCTCCCAGCTTTCCAAGACTTTAGGAGAGAAATGTTGGCCTACAAGTCACCTTATGTAGAAACAAGTGGAGCTGATCTTAAAGACAACTTGAGCCCCAAACTTTCTATACTAGGAAGCTCAGGCAGCTGGACAGCGTCAAACATGAATCGGAGGCTGAGCAGGGAATGGGGCTGGGTCTGGACCACACAGCTGCTATGAACCCGAGGGGAATCGGGGAGAACACGCAGGCCCGCGCTCAGGAAACCCTGACCTAAGAGAAAACCCAAAGGCACAAGAGGACCACGAGTTACAGCTGTTTCTCGAGATGCAGTGGACTTGTAGACACCCTGGGCTAGAAGTGTGTGCCTAAGAAGAGTCCTCTCGGAAACCACGCATGATCTCCTCAAAGGAAGGTTGCATGACAAGAGGGATGCCATCTTGAAGCGAAACTGCTGTGATGACTGATGCTTGAGCCCTGTATACCACAGTGTTCTGCCACAAGGTCTTTAAACAATGCTGATAGTATAGACAACCCCTCATAAGGATGCTTATCTAACCACCTCAGTGGTCACAAATTTCGCCACAAAGTCTGAGGCATGACCAGCTGCACATGTCTTTACCTCAAAATCTTGCTAAATGAAAGAGACTTGCCGGAGTGTCGGTGCTAGGATCCACCCTGTTGCTGTCACCTGAGATGTTGCTTCTGTTTGTAAGTCCCAATTAAATGCTTCTTCTGAGAAACCAGATTTGTTTGCCTTTATCTGGGCCCCCTCAGCTCCCTAGACCTTTGAGGGTAGGTTTGCATAGATCTGCCCATCGGGAGCAAAAGCCTCCTTTGCATCTTCCACAAAATATTGCACAATGCCATCCCCACAGTAGGTGCCGTACAAAGCCAAAATACAAAATACTTCACCCCTAAGTGTCCTTCTTTGACATATTTTGAGATGGCTGCTCTAGGGGCCTGCAGGCAGAAGTAGCCCTGCAAAGTTGTCTTTTGTGGGAAGATTTGCATCTGTAAAGCATCTTCACTGGTGTAGCACACCAAGTTTCTCTGAGGCCTCCCTTCAATGAATCTTGGAAAGATTTGCGGAGAGTGACACCTCTAAAGGTCTGGAAGAACCGGCTGTGTGTCAGCTGTTTTCTGAGAGGGCTGCCTGTGAAGTTTCCTCTACATAACAAGACCCCTTTGCTGGCCAGGCCTCCTCTTCTCCCTGTCTCACAAGTTGTCTTGTTCCCACAGCCTATTTATCATACTTGAGACCCCATTCTTTCTGTAACTTCAAAATAGTATAAAAACATCAACCATTGGGCTATTTCTTGGAGTTCTTATGTTTTCTAAGACTCCTGTATGTCTTTTGTCTTATTTCTTTGCTTTTTGTCTGTTGATTTTTCACAAACTTTCAGCTGGTGCAGGGGAAGCGTTCCCTTGATCCGTGCAGTGCTCAACCATGCTTGCTTGATTTAACTTCCTCTTCCATAGACTCTCCCTTTTCAATATCTCTCTACGACTTGGTCTTTTTCTTTTCAGGACTATCATCGGTGACTGTGAGTGATCCTAGAACACATATAGGATTTAAAAGAAATAGAAGAAAACAAAGAAGAAATGAGGAATAAGAGAGAGAGGGAACTGTCATAACTTGGCCAGCTTCCCCTGGAGTCAGGGTTCACTGGGAAAGGGTGGGGCAACTTTGGGGTTAACAGAAAACCACTGAGATCCTAGAGGAAAGACAGAAAGTCATTTCTGCAAGCAAACTGCAGACTGGGGGGAAGCAACCTCCAGCGCAAACGGGAAAGTGCACTCCAAAGGATAAGGGGGGCCGTGGAGTAGTCATGGCAGAAAAAAGAAAAGACCAAGGGGGACCTGACTGAAATGGGGGAAATTCCGTAGCCCTCAGCCTGGCCAATCATGCACTTGAAGGGTTCAAACTGGTTCTGTTCTGACGGGTCAAAAACGACTGTCTCTATCAGATAGTTAGCAAGCTCTGCTAGGTGTCCTGCTCAGGTGGCTGGTGGGAGCTTTCTGGCCACGGCTTCTTGCCTCTGGCTCCAGGAACCACCTGAGTTCAGAGGTGCAGGCGTTTGGGTGGCACTTCTCCCTCCCTCCCTTCCCTCCCTCCCTGCCTTCCTCGCTCTCTTCTCCCTTCTCTCTCCCCTCTCTCTCCCTCCCCCTCCCTCTCTCTCCCTTCCTCTCCTGCTCCTTATTTCCTCTCCACCTCCCCCTCTCAAGCCTGTGACATCCCCCTCTCTCACCCACCAGGCCTGCTCTGTTCCTGTTATCTTGTTTTGAGTATCTCTGTTAGTCACAAGGAGTCTATCTTGTCTAGAGGGTCCCGAAGATCCAGGAGAAGGGAGATCTCAGAGAGAGACTGGGAAGCCGTGCTGGCTGTGGATGTGGCTCTGGAGGGGTGGCCAGGTAGGCCAGGTGCAGGACTAGGGACACCATAGCAGGTCTACACTGGAAGTGGTTGTTGCCAGAGCAAGTCTTCAGAGTGACAGGGCACACAGTGGGAAAGTCCAGGCAATGAGCAGACACTTGAGAGCCAGAAAAGCAGGAATGATGGTTTGGGAGCTCACTCCAGATGGCAAAACCCCAGGCATCAGGCAGCAGGAAAAGCCAGGGGCCTATCACACAGGATGGACTTCAGGGAGGACATCAGCTCCAGGGTGGTGGGGACAGGGGTGTCCTGCTCTGTCCCGGGGTGTCCAATGCCTTCCCAGGATGTTGCTGAGCTGGAAGCCCCTGAAGAATAACATATCCTGCCCTTCTCTGAGGTTCTGTCTCTTCTTGGCTCCTTGTCCCACGATGGAAGAAAGGCTGGTCTGGGGAAAAGGAGCCAGACATCCATCACAGCAGGCAGAGCCAGAAAGCTCGCTGCATCTCACCTGTGCTCTCCTGTGTACTCTGATGTCTGTCTTGTACAGCAGTCATGGTCAGCTTAGTAACTGGTTGGGCAAGGGTCCACTTTACTTCCTCCACAGCTGGCCAGAGATAGCAAGAAACCCACACTGGTCTCAAACTGAACTGGCCAGAATCGGAGAAGGCGGCTGAAGTGCCCTCTTTGCTGCCACTGGGCTCCCTCTGTCCATTTATCAGCTAGTGAGAGCCCATCGGAGGTGGCTGAGCACCTAGTTCCCCCACAGCCTGGTGTCTCCGCTGCCCGAGCAGTCAGTCGAGGTCTGGAAGGGGAACCAGGACCTGGGTGCCCAACCCAGGGACCATGTCAGTGCAAGAGGACAGGAGCATCTGCCTAGGGTCTGCATGGGAGATGGAGCCCGCTTGACAGCAAAGACATGAGCCGCGGTGGGGGGGGGGCGGATGTGGTTCCAGGTCGAGGCGAGCATTTAAGGCCAAGCCCCGGCACATCAATGGGGACAATGGAAAATGGCACAGAGGAAATAATTTAATTCTGTCTCTGAGGATTGGCCTCTACCCCTGGTGTAGCCAGCTGTGAGGACCTGGAGATAGGAGAGGCGAGTAGAATAAGTCGGAGAGAGAGGGAAAGGGAGGGAGGGAGGAACGGAGGGAGACACAGAGAGAGAGAGAGAGAAATCCAAAAACCCATGGAATTTCTTGAGCGCAGGAGCCCCTTTTGACCACACCTGAGTTTACACTAAAGAGGTGACTTGGGGAGGGATCCCCAGATAGCCTCAGGGTGGGATTCGAGAATTGGAACTTTCAGTCCTACCCTCTGACCTTCGGAAGGGTGGAGAGGGGTGGGAGGGAAGCTGGAGATCAAGTGCTGTCAAAAATTCTTGAATGTTGAAGTCTGATGAGCTTCTGGACTGACAAGCATTCGTGTGCCGAGAAGGTGGCCCAGCCCGCCATCAACAGACGCTCCTGTGCTTGGGACTCTTCTGAATCCCTCCCTATACACCGTTTTGCCTGGCTACTTAGCTATCTCCTTTATAATGTTGTAGGAGCAAAGCAAAAGCGTCCCCTTGGCCCTCTGAACGTGCGCTGGAAAACCAGCAGAAAAAGGTGGATTCATAGAAGAAAAGGTAGGCAACATTTTATTCTGATGTGCATAGCACAAGGGAGTCACGGGAGAACAATGACCCCAGAACCCAGGGCAATATAGGAGTATGTGCATCTTTCTTCACAGGGTGGGGAAGCACAAGGAATTCAGACAATTCTTTTTAGGGACAGCGAGTCATCAGGGAAAGTGAATGGACCTGGGAGGGGAGTGGCAGACCTTAAGGAAAGGTGACAGGTGGAACTGTGCAGGAACAAAGGTTGTCTTCTTATGCAGTTAAGTACCCCGGGGAACCTCTCAGTGCTGCCTTCAGCAGAAGGAATGGGAAGTCTGTCTGGATGCAGTCATGACTCCCAGGCTCTTCTCTTCTCCAGTGGCTGACCTTCCATTTGATGAGATTCCTAGGGAAAGGCTTTAAGAAAACTGCATTTCTTTTGGAATGAAGCTTTCTCAGTCAGAGAAAGAAATTCCAAAATGAGTCTCTCCATGAGCTTGAAGGAAAGGATGGAGTGGAGTGGGCTGAGACAAGACAAAATCAAAGGGACCTTGACTCTGGGGCAGCTTCAAAGGCATCTCGGCACGTCAAAGCTCCAGTCTTTGGGGTATCACTTTCTGAACCCAAACAAGATCCTTTAGAATAAATCTGTAAATGTAAGTCAATAATCTCCCTGGGCCAGGCGCAGTGGCTCGTGCCTGTAATCCCAGCACTCTGGGAGGCTGAGGCGAGAGGATTGCCCAAGCCCAGGGGTTGAGACCAGCCTGGGCAACTTGGCAAGGCCTTGTCTCAACAAGTAATAATTAAATAAATATCCAGGTGTGGTGGTGCATGCCTGTTGTTCCAGCTACTTGTAAGGCTGAGGCAGAAGGATTGCCTGAGCCCAGCAGGTAGAGGCTGTGGTGGCCGTGAGCATGCCAATGCATTCTAGCCTGGGTGACAGAGTAAGACTCCAACTCAAAAAACAAAAACAAACTCCCTGAGTTCTGTGAGCCATTATAGCAAATTACTGAACCCAAGGACGGGATTGTGAGAAATCTCAATTATAGGCAGTTGGTTAGAATTACAGGAGGTCTAGACTTGTTATTGGTGTTTGAAGTGCGGGCAGTCTTGTGGGACTGGGCCCTTAAATTATGGGGTCTGACACTAACCGTAGGTAGAGAGTTTCAATCTGGAAAAAACAAAAGAGTCAGAATCCAGTTTTTGTGGGGTTTTTTTTTTAAATTAGAGTCTTACTCTTGTCGCCCACGCTGGAGTGCAGTGGCATGCTCACAGCCACCGCAGCTTCGACCTGCTGGACTTAGGTGATCCTTCTGCCTCAGCCTTCCAAGTAGCTGGAACTACAGACGCATGTCACCATGCCCAGCTAATTTTTGTGATTTACTGTAGAGACAAGGTCTCACCAAGTTGCCCAGACTGGTCTTGAGTCCCAGGCTTAGGCAATCCTCTCGCCTCGGCCTCCCAAAGTGCTGGAATTACAGGCTGAACCACCATACCTAGCCAGAACCCAGTTTTAAAGAGTCTATTCAAGCAGAAAGCTAAGCATAGCCATGTAAGAAACACAGACTCTAAAGAAATGAGGTCAGAACCCTAAGTTAAACATTACGGTCTTGCTTATAGGCAGAAAACAAAAAAATTCAGTAGGATTATAACATTTTCTATACAAAACTGGCTTATGAGACAACAATTTAATCAGTTACAGGTTGTTTTTGTTTTCCTTCCAATTTGAAAGATTCTCTCTCTCTCTCTCTCTCTCTCTCTCTATATATATATATATATATATAGGCATTTTATTTTATTTTTGAGTCAGGGTCTTTGTCACCCAGGCTGGAGTGGTATGATCATGGCTCACCACAGCCTCAACCTCCTGGGCTCAAGCAATCCTTCTGCCTCACCACCTGAGTAGTTGGGACTACAGGCATGTGCCTGGATAATCTTTTGACTTTTTATAGATACAAGATCTTGCTATGTTGCCCAGGCTGGTCTCAGACCCCTGGGCTCAAGTGATCCTCCTGCCTTGGCCTCCCAAAGTGCTGAGAGTACAGGCGTGAGCCACCACGCTTGGCCTGAAAGAGTATATTTAACATTCCATTTTAGACACATGATAGCTGCGAAGTTTTTGTGCCAAAGAGGAAAGAGGGAAGTTAATCTACAGAGAAGATCAACAGCGAAGAGAGAAGAGGTCTTCCCTGGCACGCTTCAGTCATTTATAACATTTTTAAAAACAACATAGGCAAGGAAGGCTAATCTATAATCAGAGAAACAAAGGTTAGAGTTGCCCAGGTTACAGCTGCCAGAGACTCAGTTCCCATAATCACATTCCCTTAAGACTCAACATATTTTAAAGTTCCAACAGCTTAGATTTTGAACTACTTGTGTGCACAATAGTGTCAGAACTGAATTGAAATCAATTCTGGCACACCTAGCTGGGGCTGGAGGATTGGCCTGTGTGGGGAGAAAACCTGCATAGCTGGCGTCAGAAGTGTTGTGTGTGAGAGTGCAGAGGAAGTGTGGGCTTTGCTCTGAGCGCGAGGGGAGAACAGGACGCCTCTTCCGGCCACCGCCTCTGTGTGGGCAGTCTGTGCAAAGGCCCATTTCTTCCAGGGGCCTGAAGTGGGGAGGTGAGGGTGAGGGAGAGGGTTTGTCTGCACCACCTGCGCCTCCTTCGTCCACTAATGGTCTTTCCATGTTGCTTCTCCTGACGCCTGCTCCATCCCTAAAAACCACCCCTCTGGCACTACATCTGACTGGGATCTTTTCCGCAGGGGTGTTGGTTATCCCTCCTGAGGCATTGTCAAAGAGTTCTGAAGCAAGCTGTATGTTAAGGAATGGGATGCCCAAAGAGGAGCACAAACTGCACATGAGCAAAGCCAGGGCATCTAGAAAAGGATGGATTCCAAAATAGCTCAGAGGTACCCAGCAGGTGCTTCTATTTCTGCTGTAAGGCAGCTACCAGATGCTACTGTAAGATGCTAAGAAAATAGAGGGGGACTAAGCAAGTGAAGGGAGAGGTTTTTATTTTTATTTTTTAAAAATTGATATATAATTGTACATACTTACAGGGTACATTGTGATGTTTCAATGCATGTGTACTTTGCATAATAATCAAATCAGGGTAGTTGGCATGTCATCTCTATGGATGACACAGAGATGTCATCCATAGACTCTCCTCTCCGCTGCTGCAGAAACACAAAGTATCACAGAGATGTTGATTTTGGATTTCCTGTCCATAGTTCTATTCTCCTAGTTCCAGCCAAAGGGGAAACCAGAAACACCTCCTTATCAGGGAAAGCACCAAGCCCAAGTAAGTCTGGATGGTGCCATTGGGATTGCCCCTGGGGACTCAAACCCTGAGATGGAACTGGGTGCCCTGCAGCCACTGGGACCTCAATGGAGGGAGGACAGAGCTTTCCAGAGTCCTCCATGGATTGCAGCAGGGATGGCAGGTGAGAGGAGGTAACGGTTCTCTGGAAACTCTGATACAGAGGGTTTTCAAAGTCGCTCTTCAGAGGGTGCAGTAGTTAAGTCTTGTGATGTATAGAAAGAGGCAGGACTAAGAATCAATTCCTTCTCTCTCTCTTCTTTCCTTCCCTTCTTTCTTTTACTTTCTTAAATAAAATGTTCAGGGTTTTAAAGCCAAGTGGTATTCAAAGGCTTCCATCCCTGCATCCCCCCGCCAGGCTCCTCATGAGATCACAGAGCTTTTTCCCTTGTGAAATGAGTTTGACATCTTCATTTCCAAATGATATGCTGACACTGCGAAATCCTGATTTGTCCATTTTAGACACTGTGTATTGATGTCCTACCACTCACCTACCTCATTCCCTATAGCTCCCTACTTAATCAATACGCAGTGTTTACACTGCCGTGACTATGAAATATGATTCTCTACTGAGCCAAAAAGTCCACTCTGAGGCTGAGCATGGTGGCTGGTGCCTATCATTCCAGTACCAGGGAAGGCTGAGACAGGAAGATCGCCCGAGGCCAGGAGTTCCAGACTAGCCTGGGCAACAAAGCAAGACCTTATCTCTACCAAAAAAGAAAAAAATTAGCTGAGCACGGTGATGTACATCTATAGTCCCAGCTACTTGGGAGCTTCAGGGGAAGAACTGCTTGAGCCCAGGAGTTCCCGGCTGCAGAGAGCCATGATCATGTCTCTGCAGCTCCGGCTTGGTTGACAAAGTAAGACCCAAAAGAAAAAAAAGTTCCCTATGATGACATCTATTTTCTTTTACAACACTTTCTTTTCTTCCTGGAACTGATACTTGCTTTGTTTTTTCATTTGTTAGATTTTCTATGTTACAATGGTAGCGTCTCCTCCACTCCCCGCTATAATATTACTCATATACTCAAATACAGTGGTTCCACTTTTTATTTTTGCTGCCAAATTACCTCCCAAAGACCTTCACCTTCAGTCTGGAGGCTGAATGCTAGTCCAAGATGAGGTGTCTCAGCCATCCCTTGGGCTGAATCATCTGTTACCTAGGTTCCATGTCATCTTCTTCCTTGATTAATTTCCTTATTTTGCTGAGTCTGTCTTCCCAAGGAAAGTGCATAGGAGGGAAAACATTTCTGAGTCTCTGGTTTTCTGAAAATGTCTTTTTCCTATCTTTACTCTTGATTAATAGTTTGCCCGAGGGTAGAATTCAGAATCATTATATTCTGTCTTTTGGTTTTGCTATTAAGAAGTGTGCTGCTATTTTGATTCCAAATCCTTTATTTATGACTCACACACACTCACTCATACACCAGCTACACCCAGAAGTTTTTAGAAATCTTTTCTAGTCAGGCATGGTGGTGAGCACCTGTAGCCCCAACTACTCTGGAGGTTGAGGCAGACAGGAGGATCGCTTACGCTCAGGAGTTGGAGACCAGCCTGGGCAACACAGCAAAACCCAGAAAAGGGGAGAAGGGAGAGGGAAGAGAGGTGAAGGGGGAGTGGAGAGAGGAGAGGGGAAGGGAGGTGGGGAGGAGAGGGGGGAGGGAGAAGGAGAAAAAGTTTCTGTTTACTCCTGGTGATCTGAAATGATGAAATGACACTTTGAAAAATAATCCATTAATGTGGATACCCTGTGACCCTTTTCAGCTTGAAGGCTTGTGTTCCTCAACTCATGATTCCTGTAATAGTATGGCTTTGATAATTTTCTCTCCACCACCTCCTCTGTGCTCTCTTCCAGTAGTTTCTCCTCATCAGACATGGGAGCTCCTAGATAGGGTCTCAACTTTCTTTCTTCTTCTTCTCCATGGCCACATCTTTTTGTTGAACAATTCCAAGGCTTTGGAATGTTTCCTCAGCTTCATTTTCCAATCCTGTTCATGAAGTTTTTACATTCATATTCTATTTTTCATATCCTGTTTTTAACTTCCAAAAGGTCTTTCATATTTCTTGAAACTATTAAGAGGGTTTTTTATTTTTAGGTTTCTGCTTTCTGCATTATCTGTTTCCTCTAGACTCCTGTTTTCTATTTATCTTCTTTGCCTCTTTGATATTAAAGGTTTCCTTCAAATATTTATTCATATTAAACGTTCAGACACCAAAGAGCTGACTGGAAACTGGGTGTGTGCACAGGAGTTTGGGTTCTAAGTCATGTCGCAAGGTGTGAGAAAGAAAAGAAACTTTTTATCTACGGAATGTGAACCTCCTTTAATGACCAGTCCCAGAGAGTCATTGAAATGTGGCAGCAATCTTGTCTCACTCCCCCCTTGAGGTAAAACATTACCTCTTGAAGCCCTTGCTATGGTTTTAGACTGACTGGGTTCTAGGCCAACTGACACCAAGTAGCCAGAAAATGCCATACACTGGGCACCATTGTCATAGGACTGCCAGGTTCAACTGCCTGTTGTGCGGTTATAAACCAGCATATCAAAACAGCAAGAGATGCAGCAGAGAAAGAGTTTAATCATCGTGGGCAGCCAACCAGGGAAATGGGAGGAAACCTTAAATCTGCTTCCCCAAGAAGTCTGGGATGGAGTTTTTCAGGGGTCTGGATGAATAATAGGCTAAATGTGGGAATCGTTCATTGGTCAAGCAGTGAGGGGTGAAGTCATGGAAGGGAAAGATGAAGAAACCACATCCCCGCACTAAGTTGGTTCCTGATGGGGTCTTCTGACCCATTGGCATCAGCCGTTTTGCTGGAATTCAGGATCTGAAAAATATCTCAAGCAATACTTGGGTTAAAAGGTTCAGCATCAGAGATTTGAACTGCAGGAACAATGGGGGAGCAGGTGGTTAGCTGTTATGTGACTGTTAGCAGCTGCAGGGAAGGTGTCAAAATGTACCGGCACACCCTAGCCAGTGCCTAACTGTAATTCTGCCCAGAGTCTGGCTTGTAATTCTCAGTAGCCTCGTGAGAGCGATATCACCGTAGCTCACAGCCTGTAGTTCAACAGTGCATAGCCAGTCACTAACCAGTGCTATTTCCATAAACTACTCTAAGTCACAGTTTTCTCATTCGTAAAATGATAAGAATAATGCTTATGTTACACAGGTCACAGCCTTCTTCTAGTGATTAAATTAAGTGAAATAATGTATATAAAACTACTTGCAATCCTAAGGAATTCACTAAAAAACTATTAGAATAAGCAAGTTTAACAAGGTCACAGAATATAACATCTATATACAAAAATCAATTATATTTCTATAAACTAGCAACACACAACCCAATTACAAAAGAAAATAAGACCAAGTGCGGTGGCTCATGCCTGTAATTCCAGCATATTAGGAAGCTGAGGTGGGAGGACTGCTTGAGGCTAGGAATTCAAGACCAGGCTGGGCAACATAGCAAGACCATGTCTCAAAAGAAAAAAGAAGCAAGAAAATGAATAAACTTTTAGGAATAATTTAATCAAAAGAAGTGCAAAACTTGTACACTGAAAACTACAAAACTGCTGAAAGAAATTAAGGAAGATCGAAATAAATGGGAGAACATCTCATGGTCACAGATTGGAAAACTTGATGTTGTTAAGGTGCTAATCTTCCCCAAAGTGACTTGCAGATTCAAAGCAATCCTTATCAAAATCCCAAATGGCTTTTTTTGTGTATGGAAATTAACAAGCAATCCTAAAATTTTTATGGAAATGCAAGGAACTCAAAATAGCTAAAGACAATAATGAGAAAGAACAAAGTAGGAGGATTCACACTTTCTGATTTCAAACTTCACTTGCAGTAACTGTGACTTTGACACTGGCATAATGATAGACATACACATCAATGGAATAGAATTGAGAGCCTAGAAATAAACCCTTACATTCATGTCAGTTTATTATTATTATTATTATTATTATTTTTGATAAGATTGTCAAGACAATTCAATGGGAGAAAGAGTACTCTTTTCTGCTGCAGGGATATCCACATACAAAATAAGCCCTTTGTCATACAATACACATAAATTAACTCAAAATGGATTACAGAGCTAAGGTTAAGAAGTAAAATTATAAAATTCTCAGAAGGAAATATAGGAATAAATCTTTGTGACTTCGGGTTAAGTAATACCTTCTTAGCTATGACACCAAAAGCAGAAGTGACAAAAAAAAAAAAAAAAAAAGAAAGAAAAGAAAATCAAGCAAGCTGTACTTCATCAAGATGAAAGATTTTTGTGCTTTAAAGAACATTATCAGCCGGGCATGGTGGCCCAAACCTGTAATCCCAGCATTTTGGGAAGCCAAGTTGAGAGGATTGTCTGAGCCCACGGGTTCGAGACCAGCCTGGGCAACTTGGTGAGAACTCATCTCTACAGTAAATCAAAAAATTAGCCCGGCATGGTGGCGCATGCCTGGAGTTCCAGCTACTTGGAAGACTGAGGTGGAAGGATCGCCTGAGCCTAGCAGGTTGTGGCTGCAATGGCCATGAGCATGCCATTGCATTCCAGCCTGGATGACAAAGTGAAACTCCAACTCAAAAAAAATAAAAACAAAAAATAAGGAACACTTCTACACTCTTGGTGGGAGTGTAAACTAGTGCAACCTCTGTGGAAAGCAGTGTGGCGATTCCTAAAAGCTCTAAATATCAACCTCCCATATGACCCCGCATCCCCCTACTGGGAATATATCCTGAAGAACTCAAATCACTCTATA